>NC_088241.1:1240000-1392500 GCF_036934945.1 Oncorhynchus masou masou | reverse complement strand
ACCTATATGAAGTGTCTGTCTACCCCCCCAGCGGCTCATATAGGAGTGGGCATCAGTGGTCAGGAGGGCATCCAGGCAGTGCTGGCGTCTGACTACTCCTTCTCCCAGTTCCGCTTCCTCCAGCGCCTGCTGCTGGTCCACGGACGCTGGTCCTACCTCCGCATGTGTCGCTTCCTCTGCTACTTCTTCTACAAGAACTTTGCCTTCACCATGGTGCACTTCTGGTTTGGCTTCTTCTGTGGCTTCTCTGCCCAGGTGAGAGGTCAGGGGTGAGGGATCAGGAACGGTGGTTTAGAGGTGAGGGGTGAAGGGTTTTATAAGTTGGGTTTAGGTAAATAGTTTTGACTTCACTGTCAAAAAAACATGTTAGGAGTGTTTAACAGGAACTATAAGGGCTGAAGTGAAGATTTATGGGGCATGATGTTATATTGGGGCTTAAATGGGGTGAGGTTGTCGTTCTTACTGTGTGTGTTTCTCTCCCTCTCACCCTCTCTATCTATCTCTCTCTGTTATCTCCCTCCTACCCTCTCTTTTCTTTCTCTCTCTCTTTTTCCATCCCTCTCTCTCTCCATCCCTCTCTCTCTCTCCATCTTTCTCTCTCCATCCCTCTCTTCATCCTTCTCTCTCTCTCTCTCCATCTCTCTCTCTCCATCCCTCTCTTCATCCTTCTCTCT
This sequence comes from Oncorhynchus masou masou, assembly GCF_036934945.1. Taxonomy (NCBI): domain Eukaryota; kingdom Metazoa; phylum Chordata; class Actinopteri; order Salmoniformes; family Salmonidae; genus Oncorhynchus; species Oncorhynchus masou. The sequence continues at coordinate 1,391,826 of NC_088241.1, read as the reverse complement.
CTCTCTCTCTCTCTCTCTCTCTCACTCTCTCTCTCTCTCTCTCTCTCCATCTCTCTCTCTCCATCCCTCTCTTCATCCTTCTCTCTCTCTCTCTCTCTCTCTCTCTCTCTCTCTCTCTCACTCTCTCTCTCTCTCCATCTCTCTCTCTCCATCCCTCTCTTCATCCTTCTCTCTCTCTCTCTCTCTCTCTCTCTCCATCCCTCTCTCCATCCTTCTCTCTCTCTCTCTCTCTCTCTCTCTCCATCCCTCTCTTCATCCTTCTCTCTCTCTCTCTCACTCTCTCTCTCTCACTCTCTCTCTCTCCATCTCTCTCTCTCCATCCCTCTCTTCATCCTTCTCTCTCTCTCTCTCTCTCTCTCTCCCTCTCTCTCTCAGACAGTATATGATCAGTACTTCATCACTCTCTATAACATCGTCTACACCTCTCTCCCCGTGCTGGCCATGGGAATATTTGACCAGGTGAGTCTCCTAAGCACCTCTGTACCCTTTGACCCCTGACCCTTGACCCCTGGTTGTTCCTCTTTCTCTCTGTAGGACGTCCCAGAGCAGCGTAGTCTGGAGTATCCTAAGCTGTATGAGCCAGGTCAGCTTAACCTGCTGTTCAACAAGAGAGAGTTCTTCATCTGTATAACCCAGGGTATCTACACTAGTGTTGTGTTGTTCTTCGTACCCTATGCCATCCTGTCCCACGGAACCCAGGGCACCGGGGAACCCCTCGCTGACTACCAGACCTTTGCTGTTACCACGGCCACCGCCCTGGTGATCGTGGTCAGTGTGCAGGTGAGCGGGGGGAAGGACTGTAGTATCCACTTCCTGTAGGCAACATGTTTGAAGGTTTGCTACATATGATAAACCGGGTAGTTTGGGCCGTGTGTATATCAGACAATATACCACAGTATTACACAAAAAGACTTGTTTACTGTTCTGGTTATGTTGGTAACCAGTTTATAACAGCAATAAGGCACCTCAGTGGTTTGTGATAATGGCCGATATACCACCGCTAAGGGCCGTTCTTATGCATGACGCAACGCAGAGTACAGCCTGGATACAGCTGTTAGTCATGGTATATTGGCCATGTACCACAACCCCCCGAGGTGTCTTATTATTATTATATACGGTCTGATATACACCGGCCTTCAGTACAAACTGGGTGGTTAGAGCCCTGAATGCTGATTAGCTGAAAGCCGTGGTATATCAGACCATATACCACAACCCCCCGAGGTGTCTTATTATTATTATATACGGTCTGATATACACCGGCCTTCAGTACAAACTGGGTGGTTAGAGCCCTGAATGCTGATTAGCTGAAAGCCGTGGTATATCAGACCATATACCACAGGTATGATAAAACATGTATTTTTACTATTCTCGTTACTCCGCATTTCGTCGTGCATAAGAACAGCTGTTAACCCTGGTATATTGGCCATGCATAGTACCACAGCCCCTCACGCCTTATTGTTTAAATCTCTGTATGTGTGTGTGTGTGTGTGTGTGTGTGTGTGTGTGTGTGTGTGTGTGTGTGTGTGTGTGTGTGTGTGTGTGTGTGTGTGTGTGTGTGTGTGTGTGTGTAGATTGCTCTGGACACAGGCTACTGGACAGCCATCAACCATTTCTTTGTGTGGGGCTCTGTGAGCTCCTTCTTCACCATCATGTTGGCTATGCACAGCCAGACTCTATTCAGCATCTTTCCCAACCAGTTCCACTTCGTTGGCAGTGCCCAGAGCACACTGGTCCAGCCGCTGGTGTGGCTGACCATCGTCTTGGCCACAGTGATCTGCATCGTTCCAGTTCTGGCTTTCCGATTCCTCAAACTGGACCTGAAACCACAGCTCTCTGATACGGTGAGAACAATATGCCTCTGGCCACACCCACAGCTCTCTGATACGGTGAGAACAATATGCCTCTGGCCACACCCACAGTTCTCTGATACGGTGAGGACAATATGCTTCTGGCCCCACTCACAGCTCTCTGATACGGTGAGAACAATATGCTTCTGGCCCCACTCACAGCTCTCTGATACGGTGAGAACAATATGCTTCTGGCTCCACTCACAGCTCTCTGATACGGTGAGAACAATATGCTTCTGGCCACACCCACAGCTCTCTGATACGGTGAGAACAATATGCTTCTGGCCACACTCACAGCTCTCTGATACGGTGAGAACAATATGCTTCTGGCCACACCCACAGCTCTCTGATACGGTGAGAACAATATGCTTCTGGCCACACTCACAGCTCTCTGATACGGTGAGGACAATATGCCTCTGGCCCCACTCACAGCTCTCTGATACGGTGAGGACAATATGCTTCTGGCCCCACTCACAGCTATCTGATACGGTGAGAACAATATGCCTCTGGCCCCACTCACAGCTCTCTGATACGGTGAGAACAATATGCTTCTGGCCACACCCACAGCTATCTGATACGGTGAGAACAATATGCCTCTGGCTCCACTCACAGCTCTCTGATACGGTGAGGACAATATGCTTCTGGCCACACCCACAGTTCTCTGATACGGTGAGAACAATATGCCTCTGGCTCCACTCACAGCTCTCTGATACGGTGAGAACAATATGCTTCTGGCCACACCCACAGTTCTCTGATACGGTGAGAACAATATGCCTCTGGCTCCACTCACAGCTCTCTGATACGGTGAGAACAATATGCCTCTGGCCCCACTCACAGTTCTCTGATACGGTGAGAACAATATGCTTCTGGCCACACTCACAGCTCTCTGATACGGGGAGAACAATATGCTTCTGGCCCCACTCACAGCTCTCTGATACGGTGAGAACAATATGCTTCTGCCCCCACTCACAGCTCTCTGATACGGTGAGGACAATATGCCTCTGGCTCCACCCACAGCTCTCTGATACGGTGAGAACAATATGCCTCTGGCCCCACTCACAGCTCTCTGATACGGTGAGAACAATATGCTTCTGGCCCCACTCACACACTTCACACACACTGTACATTCCTCCTTGATTCAACACATCCTAATCACCGATCCTACTCACTAACACATTGGCCCCACTCACAGTTCTCTGATACGGTGAGAACAATATGCTTCTGGCCACACTCACAGCTCTCTGATACGGTGAGAACAATATGCTTCTGGCCCCACTCACAGCTCTCTGATACGGGGAGAACAATATGCTTCTGGCCCCACTCACAGCTCTCTGATACGGGGAGAACAATATGCTTCTGGCCACACTCACAGTTCTCTGATACGGGGAGAACAATATGCTTCTGGCCCCACTCACAGCTCTCTGATACAGGGAGAACAATATGCCTCTGGTCCCACTCACAGCTCTCTGATACGGGGAGAACAATATGCCTCTGGTCCCACTCACAGCTCTCTGATACGGTGAGAACAATATGCTTCTGGCCACACTCACAGTTCTCTGATACGGTGAGAACAATATGCTTCTGGCCACACTCACAGCTCTCTGATACGGGGAGAACAATATGCTTCTGGCCACACTCACAGTTCTCTGATACGGTGAGAACAATATGCTTCTGGCCACACTCACAGCTCTCTGATACGGTGAGAACAATATGCTTCTGGCCCCACTCACACACTTCACACACACTGTACATTCCTCCTTGATTCAACACATCCTAATCACCGATCCTACTCACTAACACATTGGATAGGTGAAAACAGAAGATAAACTCCAGATAGCATTCACCATTTGCCAAGCTGTCATTGTAAATAAGTATTTGTTCTTAGTTGACCTGCCTGGTAAAATAAAGGTCAAATAAAATAGTTATTCAGTCATGTGAAATCAGTGTAAGGGATGAAGAAAGGATGCTTGTTCATGACCACTTCTTTATGATCCTCTGTTCCTGTCTCAAAGTCTTTCAGTGCTCAGTCTTCAGTCTGACCTTCAGACTGACCTTCAGTCTGGCCTTCACTCTGGCCTTCAGTCTGGCCTTCAGTCTGGCCTTCACTCTGGCCTTCAGTCTGGCCTTCAGTCTGACCTTCAGTCTGGCCTTCAGTCTGGCCTTCAGTCTGGCCTTCACTCTGGCCTTCAGTCTGACCTTCAGTCTGACCTTCAGTCTGGCCTTCAGTCTGGCTTTCACTCTGGCTTTCACTCTAGCCTTCAGTCTGACCTTCAGTCTGGCCTTCACTCTGGCCTTCAGTCTGGTCTTCAGTCTGACCTTTAGTCTGGCTTTCAGTCTGGCCTTCACTCTGGCCTTCAGTCTGGCCTTCAGTCTGGCCTTCAGTCTGTCAGCCATGACTCCTGTCTTCTCTCTATACTACTGGTGATTCTGTCTGTTTGTCTCGTCATTGCTGTGACTGAAATCATACCAATGTCCCCGAACTCTACCAATGATTAACTGTTTGTGCGTACGCCAGCGCTCTCTGTATCCTGTCACTTATCTACCCTGTAAATATTGACTCTGAGTCTGTGTCTATCCTACAGACATGAATATAGCTTCATTCCCTCGAGAACAGCTGTCCCTATCACCTTATAATACGTCATTATCACTAGGGTTTAATATTGTCCGAGAACATTCTACACGTTCTACACATCCTTCCTGAGAAAATTGCAACCGTCCTGTAATAAATCTGACATAATTATACCACAGATAGACCAATGAGACAGATATTTCACCGGATGTGTAAATGTGAAGCATCCGATTGCCATTCCCATTCACTACCAAATATGGTAGTGAGAGGAAGCCCAGTGGCTGACAGTGGGATAAGATTGAGGGAGATGGATTTTGGCTGACATTCTGCACATTTTCTCATCTGGGAAACATATGGCCTCAATACAGTTCTGTCCCCAAAACTAAAATCTGTTATGAACAGAGTGGACTACATTTTGTAGATTTTAACCTTTGCCAAAGTTGTAAAAAAATGGCATTGTTTAGAAGGAATGCAAAGGCTAATTGAGTTATTGCACACGCTCACTCCACAAAGTGGAAGTATGCAGATGTATGCTAGAACGAGCTAATAGGATCTCGCTAGCTTGTGCTTGGCTCTGCCCACCATTTTGCTTGTTCTGCCCACTATGACTCATTTGTTTCATTTGGAAAGACAGGATGTGGTCTATTTTGGTTTAGTTATAAAAAATATTTGATTATACCACTGTCAATTGAGAAACACGGACAGGAAACTAATGGTTTCTTGTTGTATTTGTCACAATTTACTCATCAAATATTCCTCTTGTCCAGATGGGTTAGGGCAGTGTGCAGTGAGGTTGCGATTGTGTCGTCTGTGGACCTATTGGGGCGGTAAACAAATTGGAGCGTGTCTAGGGTGTCAGGTAGGGTAGAGGTGATATGGTCCTTGACTAGTCTCTCAAAGCACTTCATGATAACGGAAGTGAGTGCTACGGGGCGGTAGTCATTTAGCTCAGTTACCTTAGCTTTCTTGGGAACAGGAACAATGGTGACCCTCTTGAAGCATGTGGGAACAGCAGACTGGGATAAGGATTGATTGAATATGTCCGTAAACACACCAGCCAGCTGGTCTGTGCATGCTCTGAGGGCGCGGCTGGGGATGCCGTCTGGGCCTGCAGCCTTACGAGGGTTAACACGTTTAAATGTTTTACTCACCTCGGCTGCAATGAAGGAGAGACCGCAGGTTTTGGTAGCAGGCCGTGTCAGTGGCACTGTATTGTCCTCAAAGCGAGCAAAGAAGTTGTTTAGTCTGTCTGGGAGCAAGACATCCTGGTCCGCGACGGGGCTGGTTTTCTTTTTGAAATCCGTGATTGACTGTAGACCCTGCCACATACCTCTTGTGTCTGAGCCGTTGAATTGCGACTATACTTTGTCTCTATACTGACGCTTAGCTTGTTTGATTGCCTTGCGGAGGGAATAGCTATACTGTTTGTATTCGGTCATGTTTCCGGTCACCTTGCCCTGGTTAAAAGCAGTGGTTTGCGCTTTCAGTTTCGCGCGAATGCTGCCATCAATCCACGGTTTCTGGTTTGGGAATGATTTAATAGTTGCTGTGGATATAACATCGCCGATGCACTTGCTAATAAACTCGCTCATTGAATCAGCATATTCATCAATGTTGTTGTTTGACGCAATGCGGAACATATCCAAATCCACGTGATCGAAGCAATCTTGAAGCGTGGAATCAGATTGATCGGACCAGCGTTGAACAGACCTGAGAATTCTCTTGGTAATGATAATGAGGTCGACATTTGATTGTGAGGAATTGAACTGGACCTGGCTATCAGGGGGATTCAGAAGGTTGTGGTTTATGACCTGGACCTGGCTATCAGGGGGATTCAGAAGGTTGTGGTTTATGACCTGGACCTGGCTATCAGGGGGATTCAGAAGGTTGTTGTTTATGACCTGGACCTGGCTATCAGGGGATTCAGAAGGTTGTGGTTAATGACCTGGACCTGGCTATCAGGGGATTCCGAAGGTTGTGGTTTATGACCTGGACCTGGCTATCAGGGGGATTCAGAAGGTTGTGGTTTATGACCTGGACCTGGCTATCAGGGGGATTCAGAAGGTTGTGGTTTATGACCTGACTATCAGGGGGATTCAGAAGGATGTGGTTTATGACCTGACTATCAGGGGGATTCAGAAGGTTGTGGTTTATGACCTGGACCTGGCTATCAGGGGGATTCAGAAGGTTGTGGTTTATGACCTGGTCCTGGCTATCAGGGGGATTCAGAAGGTTGTGGTTTATGACCTGGACCTGGCTATCAGGGGGATTCAGAAGGTTGTGGTTTATGACCTGGTCCTGGCTATCAGGGGGATTCAGAAAGTTGTGGTTTATGACCTGGACCTGGCTATCAGGGGGATTCAGAAGGTTGTGGTTAATGACCTGGACCTGGTTATCAGGGGGATTCAGAAAGTTGTGGTTTATGACCTGGACCTGGCTATCAGGGGGATTCAGAAGGTTGTGGTTTATGTCCTGGACCTGGCTATCAGGGGGATTCAGAAGGTTGTGGTTTATGACCTGGCTATCAGGGGGATTCAGAAGGTTGTGGTTTATGACCTGGACCTGGCTATCAGGGGGATTCAAAAGGTTGTGGTTTATGACCTGACTATCAGGGGGATTCAGAAGGTTGTGGTTTATGACCTGGTCCTGGCTATCAGGGGGATTCAGAAGGTTGTGGTTTATGACCTGGACCTGGCTATCAAGGGGATTCAGAAGGTTGTGGTTTATGACCTGGACCTGGCTATCAGGGGGATTCAGAAGGTTGTGGTTTATGACCTGGCTATCAGGGGGATTCAGAAGGTTGTGGTTTATGACCTGGCTATCAGGGGGATTCAGAAGGTTGTGGTTTATGACCTGGACCTGGCTATCAGGGGGATTCAAAAGGTTGTGGTTTATGACCTGACTATCAGGGGGATTCAGAAGGTTGTGGTTTATGACCTGGTCCTGGCTATCAGGGGGATTCAGAAAGTTGTGGTTTATGACCTGGACCTGGCTATCAGGGGGATTCAGAAAGTTGTGGTTTATGACCTGGACCTGGCTATCAGGGGGATTCAGAAGGTTGTGGTTAATGACCTGGACCTGGTTATCAGGGGGATTCAGAAAGTTGTGGTTTATGACCTGGACCTGGCTATCAGGGGGATTCAGAAGGTTGTGGTTTATGACCTGGCTATCAGGGGGATTCAGAAGGTTGTGGTTTATGACCTGGCTATCAGGGGGATTCAGAAGGTTGTGGTTTATGACCTGGACCTGGCTATCAGGGGGATTCAGAAGGTTGTGGTTTATGACCTGGACCTGGCTATCAGGGGGATTCAGAAGGTTGTGGTTTATGACCTGGACCTGGCTATCAGGGGGATTCAGAAGGTTGTGGTTTATGACCTGGACCTGGCTACCAGGGGAATTCAGAAGGTTGTGGTTTATGACCTGGACCTGGCTATCAGGGGGATTCAGAAGGTTGTGGTTTATGACCTGGACCTGGCTATCAGGGGGATTCAGAAGGTTGTGGTTTATGACCTGACTATCAGGGGGATTCAGAAGGTTGTGGTTTATGACCTGGACCTGGCTATCAGGGGGATTCAAAAGGTTCTGTTTTATGACCTGGACCTGGCTATCAGGGGGATTCAGAAGGTTGTGGTTAATGACCTGGACCTGGCTATCAGGGGATTCAGAAAGTTGTGGTTTATGACCTGGACCTGGCTATCAGGGGGATTCAGAAGGTTGTGGTTAATGACCTGGACCTGGCTATCAGGGGGATTCAGAAGGTTGTGGTTTATGACCTGGACCTGGCTATCAGGGGGATTCAGAAGGTTGTGGTTTATGACCTGGCTATCAGGGGGATTCAGAAGGTTGTGGTTTATGACCTGGACCTGGCTATCAGGGGGATTCAGAATGTTGTGGTTTATGACCTGACTATCAGGGGGATTCAGAAGGTTGTGGTTTATGACCTGGACCTGGCTATCAGGGGGATTCAAAAGGTTCTGTTTTATGACCTGGACCTGGCTATCAGGGGGATTCAGAAGGTTGTGGTTAATGACCTGGACCTGGCTATCAGGGGGATTCAGAAGGTTGTGGTTAATGACCTGGACCTGGTTATCAGAGGGATTCAGAAAGTTGTGGTTTATGACCTGACTATCAGGGGGATTCAGAAGGTTGTGGTTTATGACCTGGCTATCAGGGGGATTCAGAAGGTTGTGGTTTATGACCTGGACCTGGCTATCAGGGGGATTCAGAAGGTTGTGGTTTATGACCTGGACCTGGCTATCAGGGGGATTCAGAAGGTTTTGGTTTATGACCTGGCTATCAGGGGGATTCAGAAGGTTGTGGTTTATGACCTGGCTATCAGGGGGATTCAGAAGGTTGTGGTTTATGACCTGGACCTGGCTATCAGGGGGATTCAGAAGGTTGTGGTTTATGACCTGGACCTGGCTATCAGGGGGATTCAGAAGGTTGTGGTTTATGACCTGGCTATCAGGGGGATTCAGAAGGTTGTGGTTTATGACCTGGTCCTGGCTATCAAGGGGATTCAGAAGGTTGTGGTTTATGACCTGGACCTGGCTATCAGGGGGATTCAGAAGGTTGTGGTTAATGACCTGGACCTGGCTATCAGGGGGATTCAGAAGGTTGTGGTTAATGACCTGGACCTGGCTATCAGGGGGATTCAGAAGGTTGTGTTTTATGGCCTGGACCTGGCTATCAGGGTGATTCAGAAGGTTGTGGTTAATGACCCGGACCTGGCTATCAGGGGGATTCAGAAGGTTGTGGTTTATGACCTGGCTATCAGGGGGATTCAGAAGGTTGTGGTTAATGACCTGGACCTGGCTATCAGGGGGATTCAGAAGGTTGTGGTTAATGACCTGGCTATCAGGGGGATTCAGAAGGTTGTGGTTTATGACCTGGACCTGGCTATCAGGGGGATTCAGAAGGTTGTGGTTTATGACCTGGACCTGGCTATCAGGGGGATTCAGAAGGTTGTGGTTAATGACCTGGACCTGGCTATCAGGGGGATTCAGAAGGTTGTGGTTAATGACCTGGACCTGGCTATCAGGGGGATTCAGAAGGTTGTGGTTTATGACCTGGACCTGGCTATCAGCGGGATTCAGAAGGTTGTGGTTTATGACCTGGACCTGGCTATCAGCGGGATTCAGAAGGTTGTGGTTTATGACCTGGACCTGGCTATCAGGGGATTCAGAAGGTTGTGGTTAATGACCTGGACCTGGCTATCAGGGGGATTCAGAAGGTTGTGGTTTATGACCTGGACCTGGCTATCAGGGGATTCAGAAGGTTGTGGTTCATGAACTGGACCTGGCTATCAGGGGGATTCAGAAGGTTGTGGTTTATGACCTGGACCTGGCTATCAGGGGGATTCAGAAGGTTGTGGTTTATGACCTGGACCTGGCTATCAGGGGGATTCAGAAGGTTGTTGTTTATGACCTGGACCTGGCTATCAGGGGATTCAGAAGGTTGTGGTTAATGACCTGGACCTGGCTATCAGGGGATTCCGAAGGTTGTGGTTTATGACCTGGACCTGGCTATCAGGGGGATTCAGAAGGTTGTGGTTTATGACCTGGACCTGGCTATCAGGGGGATTCAGAAGGTTGTGGTTTATGACCTGACTATCAGGGGGATTCAGAAGGATGTGGTTTATGACCTGACTATCAGGGGGATTCAGAAGGTTGTGGTTTATGACCTGGACCTGGCTATCAGGGGGATTCAGAAGGTTGTGGTTTATGACCTGGTCCTGGCTATCAGGGGGATTCAGAAGGTTGTGGTTTATGACCTGGACCTGGCTATCAGGGGGATTCAGAAGGTTGTGGTTTATGACCTGGTCCTGGCTATCAGGGGGATTCAGAAAGTTGTGGTTTATGACCTGGACCTGGCTATCAGGGGGATTCAGAAGGTTGTGGTTAATGACCTGGACCTGGTTATCAGGGGGATTCAGAAAGTTGTGGTTTATGACCTGGACCTGGCTATCAGGGGGATTCAGAAGGTTGTGGTTTATGTCCTGGACCTGGCTATCAGGGGGATTCAGAAGGTTGTGGTTTATGACCTGGCTATCAGGGGGATTCAGAAGGTTGTGGTTTATGACCTGGACCTGGCTATCAGGGGGATTCAAAAGGTTGTGGTTTATGACCTGACTATCAGGGGGATTCAGAAGGTTGTGGTTTATGACCTGGTCCTGGCTATCAGGGGGATTCAGAAGGTTGTGGTTTATGACCTGGACCTGGCTATCAAGGGGATTCAGAAGGTTGTGGTTTATGACCTGGACCTGGCTATCAGGGGGATTCAGAAGGTTGTGGTTTATGACCTGGCTATCAGGGGGATTCAGAAGGTTGTGGTTTATGACCTGGCTATCAGGGGGATTCAGAAGGTTGTGGTTTATGACCTGGACCTGGCTATCAGGGGGATTCAAAAGGTTGTGGTTTATGACCTGACTATCAGGGGGATTCAGAAGGTTGTGGTTTATGACCTGGTCCTGGCTATCAGGGGGATTCCGAAAGTTGTGGTTTATGACCTGGACCTGGCTATCAGGGGGATTCAGAAAGTTGTGGTTTATGACCTGGACCTGGCTATCAGGGGGATTCAGAAGGTTGTGGTTAATGACCTGGACCTGGTTATCAGGGGGATTCAGAAAGTTGTGGTTTATGACCTGGACCTGGCTATCAGGGGGATTCAGAAGGTTGTGGTTTATGACCTGGCTATCAGGGGGATTCAGAAGGTTGTGGTTTATGACCTGGCTATCAGGGGGATTCAGAAGGTTGTGGTTTATGACCTGGACCTGGCTATCAGAGGGATTCAGAAGGTTGTGGTTTATGACCTGGACCTGGCTATCAGGGGGATTCAGAAGGTTGTTGTTCATGACCTGGACCTGGCTATCAGGGGGATTCAGAAGGTTGTGGTTTATGTCCTGGACCTGGCTATCAGGGGGATTCAGAAGGTTGTGGTTAATGACCTGGACCTGGCTATCAGGGGATTCAGAAGGTTGTGGTTTATGACCTGGACCTGGCTATCAGGGGGATTCAGAAGGTTGTGGTTTATGACCTGGACCTGGCTATCAGGGGGATTCAGAAGGTTGTGGTTTATGACCTGGACCTGGCTATCAGGGGGATTCAGAAGGTTGTGGTTTATGACCTGGACCTGGCTACCAGGGGAATTCAGAAGGTTGTGGTTTATGACCTGGACCTGGCTATCAGGGGGATTCAGAAGGTTGTGGTTTATGACCTGGACCTGGCTATCAGGGGGATTCAGAAGGTTGTGGTTTATGACCTGACTATCAGGGGGATTCAGAAGGTTGTGGTTTATGACCTGGACCTGGCTATCAGGGGGATTCAAAAGGTTCTGTTTTATGACCTGGACCTGGCTATCAGGGGGATTCAGAAGGTTGTGGTTAATGACCTGGACCTGGCTATCAGGGGGATTCAGAAAGTTGTGGTTTATGACCTGGACCTGGCTATCAGGGGGATTCAGAAGGTTGTGGTTAATGACCTGGACCTGGCTATCAGGGGGATTCAGAAGGTTGTGGTTTATGACCTGGACCTGGCTATCAGGGGGATTCAGAAGGTTGTGGTTTATGACCTGGCTATCAGGGGGATTCAGAAGGTTGTGGTTTATGACCTGGACCTGGCTATCAGGGGGATTCAGAATGTTGTGGTTTATGACCTGACTATCAGGGGGATTCAGAAGGTTGTGGTTTATGACCTGGACCTGGCTATCAGGGGGATTCAAAAGGTTCTGTTTTATGACCTGGACCTGGCTATCAGGGGGATTCAGGAGGTTGTGGTTAATGACCTGGACCTGGCTATCAGGGGGATTCAGAAGGTTGTGGTTAATGACCTGGACCCTTGTTATCAGAGGGATTCAGAAAGTTGTGGTTTATGACCTGACTATCAGGGGGATTCAGAAGGTTGTGGTTTATGACCTGGCTATCAGGGGGATTCAGAAGGTTGTGGTTTATGACCTGGACCTGGCTATCAGGGGGATTCAGAAGGTTGTGGTTTATGACCTGGACCTGGCTATCAGGGGGATTCAGAAGGTTTTGGTTTATGACCTGGCTATCAGGGGGATTCAGAAGGTTGTGGTTTATGACCTGGCTATCAGGGGGATTCAGAAGGTTGTGGTTTATGACCTGGACCTGGCTATCAGGGGGATTCAGAAGGTTGTGGTTTATGACCTGGACCTGGCTATCAGGGGGATTCAGAAGGTTGTGGTTTATGACCTGGCTATCAGGGGGATTCAGAAGGTTGTGGTTTATGACCTGGTCCTGGCTATCAAGGGGATTCAGAAGGTTGTGGTTTATGACCTGGACCTGGCTATCAGGGGGATTCAGAAGGTTGTGGTTTATGACCTGGCTATCAGGGGGATTCAGAAGGTTGTGGTTTATGACCTGGCTATCAGGGGGATTCAGAAGGTTGTGGTTTATGACCTGGACCTGGCTATCAGAGGGATTCAGAAGGTTGTGGTTTATGACCTGGACCTGGCTATCAGGGGGATTCAGAAGGTTGTTGTTTATGACCTGGACCTGGCTATCAGGGGGATTCAGAAGGTTGTGGTTTATGTCCTGGACCTGGCTATCAGGGGGATTCAGAAGGTTGTGGTTAATGACCTGGACCTGGCTATCAGGGGATTCAGAAGGTTGTGGTTTATGACCTGGACCTGGCTATCAGGGGGATTCAGAAGGTTGTGGTTTATGACCTGGACCTGGCTATCAGGGGGATTCAGAAGGTTGTGGTTTATGACCTGGACCTGGCTTTCAGGGGGATTCAGAAGGTTGTGGTTTATGTCCTGGACCTGGCTATCAGGGGGATTCAGAAGGTTGTGGTTAATGACCTGGCTATCAGGGGGATTCAGAAGGTTGTGGTTTATGACCTGGACCTGGCTATCAGGGGGATTCAGAAGGTTGTGGTTTATGACCTGGCTATCAGGGGGATTCAGAAGGTTGTGGTTTATGACCTGGACCTGCAGTTTATGGAAGTCATGCATGTAAGTGATGTTTTCTATTGAGGACTATGTTGAGCAGGCCTATAGGCTAAATATGTAAAGGCTGCTAGCGTTGTGATGACTGGTCTAACGTAGGTTGTGAAGCCAAGGAGTCGTTATGTTCGGTTCATGCATGCAGCTATCGTGCATATTTAGTATTTTTGCATTATTGCTGCATCATTTTTTTGGATTATTGGTTTACAGGACCCGTCAATATTTTTCTCCCAAAAAGGGGAAGGAGCTTGGTCAGGAAGTCCCAGGATACCGGTCACCAAACCCCACATATCCCTTTATACTAAGAAATAACCCTCCTGCCTGTCCTCTCTACCCTCTACCTCTCCCTTTCCCCCCTCCCATCTACCTCCCCTGTTCTCCCGCCCCCTCTACCTTCCCTGCTCTCTCCCCTCCCTTGCCCTGACCCCTCTCCCCCCTCCCCCCTCCAGGTGCGTTACACCCAGCTGGTGCGTCAGAAGACGAGGAAGCCAGCGGGTCGATGCATGGGAGGAGTCAGGGTCGGGGGCGTGCCTGAGGGTCGTCTGGGGGCGAGGGGCGGGTTCAGGAGGTCAGGATATGCCTTTGCCCACCAGGAGGGCTTTGGGGAGCTCATCACCTCTGGGAAGAACATGAGACTGTCCTCCCTGGCCTTGGCCAACTTTGCCTCCAGACACAGCTCCAGCTGGATAGACACCCTGCGCAAAAAGAAACACTCAAATACACATCCCCCGCAGAGCGCCTCTGGAGAGAGCAGCCCGGCACCTAGCTATGTGTCAGGATCGGCTCCCCCCCTGTCTAATTCATCCTCTCTCCTGGGGGGGTCACAGGATACTCCGCTGGAGGAGGGAACACACACGCTGCCTGTCATACTCCCACAGGTGGCTTCTGGCCCTCCCACAAACACACCAGCGTTAGCTCCAGCCCAGGTCCCCTCTGCTGACGCTCTCACTCCCACCTCTGTGAGGAGTCCTGGGGGAGACTCGGTTGGTGGCTGGAACCTTAGTCTGGGCGCTGTACAGGTGAGATACTGTCATCTTCTTTAATCTCTTTCTCACACACACAACCTCACACACACACATAACCTCACACACACAACCTCACACACACAACCTCACACACACAACCTCACACACACAACCTCACACACACAACCTCACACACACAACCTCACACACAACCTGACACACACAACCTCACACACACAACCTCACACACACAACCTCACACACAACCTGACACAGACAACCTCACACACAACCTGACACACACAACCTCACACACACACAACCTCACACACACAAAAGTAACCGGGTATTCCACCTGTCCTGCAGGATGCTCTATTTGGTTGGAGGGGCGTCGCCTATCGCACCAGCGGAACCAGCAGCCCGGGACCTCCCCCTGTTCCCAAGGAAACCAACCACACCGTGTGAGACGGACAGACAGATGGACAGGTGATAGAAAGAAGACGGACAGGCTGCCATTTCCCACTGGATTCTCTTGGAATACGTGAAGAAATACTGCATTTGGAAGTTTGGAATACTGAAGGTGGAATGTTTGGAATGGCACTCACCCTGGGTTAGGAAGAGATCCACAGTGGCAGCCATTGTAGGCGGAAGGCATGCACACCCATCAACACCCACTGGCATTTGTATGACACTGTCGTTGCAATAGTGTTGGTACATATATGTTTCCGTCTGAAAGATAGTGTGTGGTAGTTGTGATAGACATGCTCAGACTACCCACAACCCACTTCTCTGTCTTCTTCAACCAATGAGGCAGGCTGAAAGAAGCACTTCTTCATGCAAATGATGTAATCATCTGCTGAAGAGCTTGGTACCACAGGGTTCCGGACAGAAACCCCGCTCCAACAGCACCGCTGTGGTTCAGACATGACTATACTATTTATACAATGGATCATATGTCATAACATCATATCAGATTGGTTCAAAACAAAGTATTGAATTGAGACTTTATGACAGAAGAGAGGTTCATTTGATGGTCAGAAAGGTGGTGAATTGAGTCTTTATGAAGTCTTTATGACAGAAGAGAGGTTCATTTGATCATCAGAAAGGTGGTGAATTGAGTCTTTATGACAGAAGATAGGTTCATTTGATGGTCAGAAAGGTGGTGAATTGAGTCTTTATGACAGAAGAGAGGTTCATTTGATCATCAGAAAGGTGGTGAATTGAGTCTTTATGACAGAAGAGAGGTTCATTTGATTGTCAGAAAGGTGGTGAATTGAGTCTTTATGACAGAAGAGAGGTTCATTTGATGGTCAAAAAGGTGGTGTATTGAGTCTTTATGACAGAAGAGAGGTTCATTTGATGGTCAGAAGGGTGGTGAATTGAGTCTTTATGACAGAAGAGAGGTTAATTTGATGGTCAAAAAGGTGGTGAATTGAGTCTTTATGACAGAAGAGAGGTTCATTTGATGGTCAAAAAGGTGGTGAATTGAGATGAAATAGCAGAATGAGTGTTTTTTATGATCAGCTGCTGTTAGACATAGTACTCCAATACACCTGTCTGTATCCAGCTGTTAACCAATCATAAACATGTCTTTAATAGGCCAAGTAATGCTATCTACCTTATGTAATAATGTATGACAGCGTGTAAACCAATGCAGTAGTGTAGAGCTGTCCCTCTAACCTGTACAGTCTGTATGAGGAATGTCTCTAGAACCTTATCAGTGGTCCTGGTCTTTGTATTCATGATTACATATTGCTGTGTCACCATGCCCAAAGGCTTAGTCAAACCAGACAGGCTGCACCATCCTACACTCTTATGGGTACATACTACTGTACATTCTCTATCTGTATGCCTGACTGACATCTTCACATACATAGTCTGTCTGTTGTTTTAGCCAATAACTTGGCAGGACACTGAGGGGTTCAGTCAGCCAACCAATGACTGATGAATGCAGGATGCTGTCCTTGCTGGAATGTTGTAGTATATGTCATCATAAGTTCATGGGCAGAGTTTCTGTGTTCACTATAGTTCTCAGTGAGAACGCCATTTTAACCTTACAGGACACAGCAAGACTCCTCTTCGTCATGTTCTTCTTCATCCTCCTCCACTGCACCATATTGGTGACCTGCTGCTGGGCCCATAGACAGAACTACAGTTATATCTCTGACTCTGAGCCCCACCCGTACTGGGCTTAAGAGAGAGGAGATGGACTTCTAACAACAACCTGGGCCTCCATGTTGCTTTGGGGCGGACTGACTCTGAGGCGTTGTGAGAGACAATGGACAATAAGCCCTCTATGGCGTCCATGTTGCTTTGGGGCGGATGGAGGCTTGGGAGGGGGGGGATCAAGGTTATTATTATTAAGCCTTAATAAATCCACAGTAATGATGATCAACCTAGTTCATCCCTCTACTAGGCATGTCATCATGTAACGTATTCCTTCTATACAGCAGGGGAAACAAACCCAGTCCTCCAGGGCCACTGGAATGATGCTCTCACTGTTGTACTCTACAGCATACAGCTTCTGGTTAGAAAGATGTAGGGTGAAACTAGGTGAGACAGCTGTTGTACTGTACAGCATACAGCTTCTGGTTAGAAAGATGTAGGGTGAAACTAGGTGAGACAGCTGTTGTACTCTACAGCATACAGCTTCTGGTTAGAAAGATATAGGGTGAAACTAGGTGAGACAGCTGTTGTACTCTACAGCAGTGGTATTCAAAGTCCAGGTTGTGAGTGAACTGCAGTTGGATCGCTGCAAAAAATATACAGTGCCTTGTGAAAGTATTCTGCCCCCTTGAACTTTGCGAACTTTTGCCACATTTCAGGCTTCAAACATGAAGATATAAAACTGTATTTTTTTGTGAAGAATCAACAACAAGTGGGACACAATCATGAAGTGGAACGACATTTATTGGATATTTCAAACTTTTTTAACAAATCAAAAACTGAAAAATTGGGCGTGCAAAATTATTCAGCCCCTTTACTTTCAGTGCAGCAAACTCTCTCCAGAAGTTCAGTGAGGATCTCTGAATGATCCAATGTTGACCTAAATGACTAATGATTATAAATACAATCCACCTGTGTGTAATCAAGTCTCCGTATAAATGCACCTGCACTGTGATAGTCTCAGAGGTCCGTTAAAAGCGCAGAGAGCATCATGATCAGAGATGCAGCCAAGAGGCCCATGATCACTCTGGATGAACTGCAGAGATCTACAGCTGAGGTGGGAGACTCTGTCCATAGGACAACAATCAGTCGTATATTGCACAAATCTGGCCTTTATGGAAGAGTGGCAAGAAGAAAGCCATTTCTTAAAGATATCCATAAAAAGTGTTGTTTAAAGTTTGCCACAAGCCACCTGGGAAACATGTGGAAGAAGGTGCTCTGGTCAGATGAAACCAAAATTGAACTTTTTGGCAACAATGCAAAACGTTATGTTTGGCGTAAAAGCAACACAGCTCATCACCTTGAACACACCATCCCCACTGTCAAACATGGTGCCAAATACAGGACCATTCTGGAAGAAAACCTGATGGAGTCTGCAAAAGACCTGATACTGGGGCGGAGATTTGTCTTCCAACAAGACAATGATCCAAAACATAAAGCAAAATCTACAATGGAATGGTTCAAAAATAAACATATCCAGGTGTTAGAATGGCCAAGTCAAAGTCCAGACCTGAATCCAATCGAGAATCTGTGGAAAGAACTGAAAACTGCTGTTCACAAATGCTCTCCATCCAACCTCACTGAGCTCGAGCTGTTTTGCAAGGAGGAATGGGAAAAAATTACAGTCTCTCGATGTGCAAAACTGATAGAGACATACCCCAAGCGACTTACAGCTGTAATCGCAGCAAAAGGTGGCGCTACAAAGTATTAACTTAAGGGGGCTGAATAATTTTGAACGCCCAATTTTTCAGTTTTTGATTTGTTAAAAAAGTTTGAAATATCCAATAAATGTCGTTCCACTTCATGATTGTGTCCCACTAGTTGTTGATTCTTCACAAAAAAATACAGTTTTATATCTTTATGTTTGAAGCCTGAAATGTGGCAAAAGGTCGCAAAGTTCAAGGGGGCCGAATACTTTTGCAAGGCACTGTATATATATTTTTACAGTACAGATTATTGTATGGGTCAACATAAAAACATTTTTGAGAAAGATAATTTGAAAAATAAAATGTATTTGTTTTCTTTTAATTTGATAAGAGATGAACATGTCATGAATTGAAGGTTATTTGTTGATGTAAAAATCGGAATTTGTGTTATTTGTTTTGGGGTGGAATGGGGTCGCAAAAAAATGTTGTGAAGAAAAATGGCTTCCCCGGAAATTGTTCCCAGAAAAAATGGGGTCCCAGCTGAACAAGTTTGAATACCACTGTTCTACAGCATACAGCCTCTGGTTAGAAAGATTATAGGGTGAAACCAGCACAACCAGTCTCTGCTGGACCTGTCTCTCCCTGCTGTAGAGGACTTAAACCACCTGTAAGTCAGTGTAACACAATATCACACTCAATTTGTGCAAATATGTACAAAAAGTATTTCAGCAGATTTTGTGCGTTTTTATGTGGCTTAATTTGTGTGAAAATACAACATAAAATGCTCAAATAACTTTTAAAATATTGTTCCTACATTTGCCCCCCAAAACTGTATTTTCCTATGAATTAAGTTGCACAAAAATGTGTCTTTTCACACGAATTAAGCCACACAAAATTTCACAAAAACACACAAAATATGCTTAAATACTTTTTGTACATATTTGCACGAGTTGAGTGTGAGATTGTGTTGCAACGTGTTATAAAGTGCTTGAATTGTGCCAGAACGCACTAGTACTGAGTATCGCACCTCAAATGTATTACTGTTTTGTTTTGGCACCTCTTACAGAGTTTTGCTTTCAAATATTGTGGCCTTCTGCCAGTGGCACATAATTATAAACAGTAGGGGCGCCCAAAATAAGTACTGTCACCTATTTCAGTCCACTTCAAGCACTGGTGTCATAGATAGATACAGCAGGTTGATGTTAGGGTTCAGTGAGAACGTTCAAGTTAAGAAAGTTACTCAAGTCTTTGTCAATCCAAAGAGGAAGTGTCAACTGACATATAATTATTTACAGTTGACATCAAAGTATGATTTCGTTTGTAGTGTGACTGTACGGGGAATAATGTTTATAATAAGGGAAACAATCAATCTAACCTATTAATAGCACTTTTTACAGACGTTTGTCTCAATTTTCTTAACCGCAACCCGGGCCTTAACTCCATAACCAAAAGAACAAAACAATGTGAACGTGGCCTTCGGAGAAGCAGGTTATTATTACTGACCATGTCATTAGGACATGTCAAGATTACCACAAAATGTTTGCTCAATCTCCTGAAAAAGCAGTGTACTACGTAAACCTAGTGTTTGTTTTGTCACATACTCTCCCCAGCGCGCTGGCTCCGCAAAAGTGCTTCTGGCCTTTCGCCCTTCAAACATGGACAGTTTTATCTGGAAAGGAGTTTGACACATGGACACGACACTATCTGTACTTTCGCAATGTCCGATTTCTGAGAGTTCATGTTGTCTGACCAGAAGAAACTGAGGTTTAGGGATATATTCTCTCTGTAATCGTTACATATTGCGGGATAAACTTGTAATGGTAATTTCCGATTGAGCCGACATGCAGCGTTTACCGTGAATACTGTCTCCGCTAAAGCGGGAACATTACCTTGAATTTTCAATCACGCTGTAAAACTGAATTTTCGCGATACAGATTAAATAGAGTAGGTTGGGAGTGTGTGTGTGTGTGTGTCTGTGTGAGAGAGACTGGAGGTGGTCCATTTAGTTGATCCCTGGGGTGGAATTAGGCTATTATGACAAATTCATGTAGGTCCCTCCCCGTTACGTCGTTTGCAACGTTTCTGCAACAGATCTGGTGATGTATTCGCTTCTGTTATTTTATTAAAACACAGAAGGTGGTCTGATCTATTTGAGTTATGTAAATCAACAGCTGCTCATAACGGCAGTCCAGACTCAGGCCAGCGGAGAGGTAGTCTGGAGAGCTTGTACGGGAACAGAGACAACTTGTATAACGTTTTTTTTCTGCGTTTCAAATGAGTGTTAATTGATGTCTGAAAGGGAGCAGCTTTATAATCTAGTCTACTGATACGGTGTGATTGGATTTACCAACACAGAGAGATGACTCGTATTAAAGAAGCGTAAAGATGCCATCGTGGATCAGGCTGGCGGTTCTCCTGTCTGCGCTGACAGTCCACTGCTTTCTGGACGGGACCTGTCCACGGAGAGGTAGGTTTATTTTATTACTGGATTATATCAATCAAATATTTAATAGATTTGGTTTCATGCCTATAGGCTAATTATTTTATTTTCAGTTATGTTTAGGGTGTCCACCCACTCTGCCCAGAGCGGGGGAACGCGCTATATGGTGATGAAATGTCACTTTCCTTATGTTATAAAATACATTTTAAGAAGGGGCATTTTCATGGAAAAGTCCCCATGAAGTTATCAAATTAGATATTTGGAGCATATCAAATGAAAGCTATGAGTTGATATTTTTGGGGAAATAAAGGCATGGGTGCATTTTTCTTAAATATTGGCATAAGTAAAGGCTTTGATTTCTGGATAAACAGATGGAAAAGGGGTTTCCACTTCACAATAACAGCACTTACAGTTGTCCAGGGAAGCTCTAACAGGGCAGACATTTGATGAACTAACTTGTTGGAAAGGGGGAATCCTATGACAGTGCCACGTTGAAAGTCACTGAGCTCTTCAGTAAGGCTATTCTACTGCCAATGTTTGTCTTTTTATTTCACCTTTATTTAACCAGGTGGCAAGTTGAGAACAAGTTCTCATTTACAATTCTATGTCTAGTCTATAGAGATTGAGAGGCTGTGTGCTCGATTTTATACACCTGTAAGGAACAGGTGTGGCTGAAATAGCCGAATCCACTCATTTGAAGGAGTGTCCACATACTTTGGATATATAGTGTATCATTCGCATTATATCCAAAAAGTTGGATTTTGTAACCTAAATATAGAACTTTGTAGACAGAGCGGTGTTGCCTTCTCATATGGACTATTGAGGATTTGACGTGTTGTGATCATCTGCAAAGTTGTTTCTGCTAGTCGCAAAAATGTAAATTAACATGACATGAGCGGAATTACATGTAAAAAAGTTTTTGGTGAGCTCAGTGCTCTGTTGACATTTTCCAGAGATAGGGTACTAGGGGGTAGTTACCAGTTACCCCGGTAGAAGATTGACAGAGGGTTTCACACAAGTGTGTTAAGAAAGCTTTTGAGTATTACCAAATCATAAGTTTAGTTGTCTTATGTTAATTTTTTAAATAAAAGATGGGGGGGATTGTGTTGCGCATATCACCATTAATATCCGCACTATGAAGAGATTTGATGTAAAGTTCTCTATTTAACTCACCTGCACATTCATTTTCTTTGTTGTTCCTTATCCATACCATCCATTATGTACAATTGCACAAAATATGATTTGAATAATGCAAGATTTTAAATCCCAGCAGTCTTTACAATTACATTCAGGAGCAAACAGTTTTCAATAGATGTTTTTAATTCATAAAACAAATATATTCATTGGAATGGAATATAACTAATAACATTAAATTACATTGGAATATAACATTTTAATAACTTAACTAATTAACTCATTTTAACATTGATGTGGAAACTATTATGCTCTTCTGTGCACAATTCTAATTTGTACATAGGTCACAAATGAAGCTATCCTCAGTCAAATTGGAGCACAACTCATGAGCCCAACTCCTGCAGTGTCCCCACATGTGACTGAAAACAGGGGGAGAGATGCCAATTGAAAAGCTTTCTCTTAAAAACGTTCGGTGCATTCGGAAGGTATTCAGACCCCTTCCCTTTTCCCATCTTTTGTTATGTTACAGCCTTATTGTAAAATATATATATATTTTAAATGTCCTTATGTTAAATGGCAATCTATACACAACACTCCATATTGACAAATGAAAAACACGTTGTTAGACATTTTAGCAAATTGATTAAATATAAAAAACAGAAATATCTTATTTACATGTGTTTACATACCCTTTGTTATGAGACTCGGAATTGAGCTCAGGTGCATTGTTTCCATTGATCATACTTGAGATGTTTCTACAACTTCATTGGAGACCATCTGTGTAGATTCCATTAATTGGACATGTTTTGGAAAGGCACAAACCTGTCTATATAAGGTCCCACGGTTGACAGTGCATGTCAGAGCAAAAACCAAGCCATGAGGTTGAAGGAATTGTTAGTAGAGCTCCGAGACAAGATTGTGTTGAGGCACAGATCTGGGGAAGGGTAAAAAATAAACTAAAAATCTGCAGCATTAATGGTCCCCAAGAACACAGTGGCCTTCATCATTCTTAAATGGAAGAAGTTTGGAACCACCAAGACTCTTCCTAGAACTGGCTGCCCGGCCAAACTGAACAATCAGGGGAGAAGTGCCTTTGTCAGGGAGGTGACCATGAACCCGATGGTCACTCTGACAGAGCTCCAGAGTTCCTCTGTGGAGATGGGAGAACCTTCCAGAAGGACAACCATCTCTGCAGCACTCCAGCAATCAGGTCTTTATGGTAGAGTGGTCCAAATGGAATCCACTCTTCAGTAAAAGGCACATGACAGCCCGCTTGGGGTTTGTCAAAAGGCAACTAAAGGACTCTGACCATGAGAAACAAGATTCTCTGGTCTGATGGAACCAAGATTGAATTCTTTGGCCTGAATGCCAAACATCAAGTCTGGAGGAAACCTGGCACCATCCCTACAGTAAAGCATGGTGGTGGCAGCATCATGCTATGGGGATCTTTTTCAGTGGCAGGGACTAAAAGACTAGTCAAGATCGAGGGAAAGATGAACGGAGCAAAGTACAGAGAGATCCTTGATGAAAACCTGCTCCAGAGTACTGAGAACCTCAGACTGGGTTGAAGGTTCGCCTTCCAACAGGACAACGACCCTAAGCACACAGCCAAGAGAACGCAGGAGGGGCTTCGGGACGAGTCTCTGAATGTCTTTAAAAGGCCCACCCAGAGCCTGGACCCGATCCAACATCTCTGGAGAGACTTGAAAATAGCTGTGCAGCAACACTCCCCATCCAACCTGACAGAGCTTGAGAGGATCTGCAGAGAAGAATGGGAGAAACTCCCCAAATACATGTGTGCCAAGCTTGTAGTGTCATACCCAAGAAGACTCAAGGCTGTAATCACAGCCAAAGGTGCTTCAACAAAGTACTGAGTAAATTGTCTGAATACATACAGTTGAAGTCAGAAGTTTACATACACTTAGGTTGGAGTTATTAAAACTCGTTTTTCAACCACGCCACAAATTTCTTGTTAATAAACTATAGTTTTGGTAAGTCCGTATCGGACATCTACTTTGTGCATGACACAAGTCATTTTTCCAACAATTGTTTACAGACAGATTATTTCACTATATCACAATTCCAGTGGGTCAGAAATGTATATACACTAACTTGATTGTGCCTTTAAACAGATTGGAAAATTCCAGAAAATGATGTCATGGCTTTAGAAGCTTCTGATAGGCTAATTGACATCATTTGAGTCAATTGGAGGTGTACCCGTGGATGTATTTCAAGGCCTACCTTCAAACTCAGTGCCTCTTTGCTTGACATCATGGAAAAATCAAAATGAAATCAGCCAAGACCTCAGAAAAAAAACATTGTAGACCTTCACAAGTCTGGTTCATCCTTGGGAGCAATTTCCAAACGCCTGAAGGTACCACGTTCATCTGTACAAACAATAGTACAGAAGTATAAACAGTTTGGGACCATGCAGCCGTCATACCCCTCAGGAAGGAGACGCGTTCTGTCTCTTAGAGATCAATGTACTTTGGTGCTAAAAGTGAAAATCAATACCAGAACAACAGCAAAGGACCTTGTGAAGATGCTGGAGGAAACCGGTACAAAAGTATCTATTTCCACAGTAAAACGAGTCCTATATTGACATAACCTTAAAGGCCGCTCAGCAAGGAAGAAGCCACTGCTCCAAAACCACCATAAAAAAAGCCAGACTACGGTTTGCAACTGCACATGGGGACAAAGATCATACTTTTTGGAGAAATGTCCTCTGGTCTGATGAAACAAAAATAGAACTGTTTGGCCATAATGACCATCATTATGTTTGGATGAAAAAGTGGGAGGCTTGCAAGCGAAGAACACATCCAAACCATGAAGCACGGGGGTGGCAGCATCATGTTGTGGGGGTGCTTTGCTGCAGGAGGGACTGGTGCACTTCACAAAATAGATGGCATCATGATGCAGGGAAATTATGTGGATATATTGAAGCAACATCTCAAGACCTCAGTCAGGAGGTTAAAGCTTGGTCGCAAATGGGTCTTCCAAATGGACAATGACCCCAAGCATACTTCCAAAGTTGTGGCAAAATGGCTTAAGGACAACAAAGTCAAGGTATTGGAGTGGCCATCACAAAGCCCTGACCTCAATCCCATAGAAAATGTGTGGGCAGAACTGAAAAAGCATGTGCGAGCAAGGAGGCCTACAAACCTGACTCAGCTCCACCAGCTCTGTCAGGAGGAATGGGCCAAAATTCACCCAACTTATTGTGGGAAGCTTGTGGAAGGCTACCCGAAATGTTTGACCCAAGTGAAACAATTTCAAGGCAATGCCAACAAATACACTCAATTAGTATGTAAACTTCTGACCCACTGGGAATGTGATGAAAGAAATAAAAGTTGAAATAAATCTCTCTATTGTTATTCTGACATTTTACATTCTTTAAATAAACTGGTGGTCCCAACTGACCTAAGATGGGGACTTTTTACTAGGATTAAATATCAGTAATTGTGAAACTGAGTTTAAATGTATTTGTCTAAGGTGTATGTAAACTTCCGACTTCAGCTGTATGTAAACTTAATATTAAAAATTATATATATATATATATATATATATATTTAGAAATGTTGCTTTGTCATTATGGGGTATTGTGTGTAGATTGATGAGGATTTTAACATTTTATTCCATTTTAGAGTAAGGGTGTAAAGTAACAAAATGTGGAAGAAGTGAAGGGGTCTGAATACTTTCTGAATGCTCTGGATATCACTTGTCAATGATATACAAAACTATACTACTTTCTAAACATGAGACTATAAGTTTGAAAGTCCAGGGTCCTGGGAACAGTATTGGTATTAGGCCAACATTGTCAAGGCTGGAGCCAATCGTGTTTACTCAGACCCAAGGGTAAACTAACAAGCCACAGATTTGTCAAAACCCTTAAATAATTCTGTTTCTACAGGGTTTCCTTCATATTATCAGCTGGTGTCACCAGTTTGGCTTTTGCCGGTCTTTATAGAGAATCTCCAGTGTCTAGTAACAGCAGCTTTATGGAGGTTGGGGCCACAGACAGAGATTGTTATACTATTTGTTTATTTTAGTAAAGAATGTTAATCAGTAAACATTTAGACAAATGTTTTGTAGCTCTGTGATGGAGCTTTAATGGTGGGAGAGAGGATAGGGGAGGAGATAAAAACAGAATAACAGAGGGTGGAGGCATAGGAGGAGGAGAGAAACAGAATAACAGACAGAGGGTGGAGGCATAGGAGGAGGAGAGAAACAGAATAGCAGACAGAGGGTGGAGGCATAGGAGGAGGAGAGAAACAGAATAACAGACAGAGGGTGGAGGCATAGGAGGAGAGAAACAGAATAGCAGACAGAGGGTGGAGGCATAGGAGGAGGAGAGAAACAGAATAACAGACAGAGGGTGGAGGCATAGGAGGAGGAGAGAAACAGAATAGCAGACAGAGGGTGGAGGCATAGGAGGAGGAGAGAAACAGAATAACAGACAGAGGGTGGAGGCATAGGAGGAGGAGAGAAACATAATAGCAGACAGAGGGTGGAGGCATAGGAGGAGAAGAGAAACAGAATAACAGACAGAGGGTGGAGGCATAGGAGGAGAGAAACAGAATAGCAGACAGAGGGTGGAGGCATAGGAGGAGAGAAACAGAATAACAGACGGTGAGAGAGAAAGAGTTTGTTAAAGAAGAGACAGGCTGAGAGAAGATAGAAGAGAGAAAGAGGTGGGGAGAAGGGATGTGTTGAAAGAGGAAGTGAAAGAGAGGTTGGTGATCAGTTATGCAATGTGTTCTCTCAGGTTATCTGTACTGCCCAGTCAACCACAACCTATACCCCTCAACGTGTGTGTGTGTGTATATAAGGGTACATCCGTGCCTGCATGTGTGCCTGTGTCTCTGTACAGTACTGACTCATTATGTCTTTCTCTCTCCCTCCAGACCCCCCTCCCAGGGTGCTGGTGGTGTCCCCAGGCAGCGTTCTGGTCTTGGCCTGTAGTGGTCAGGTGGAGGTGAACGGGCTGGAGGTGATGGTTAACAGGGCCAAACACACCAGCACCACCGCTGGAAATGGAAAATACACCAGTGTCATTACCGTAGTACACCCCACCACTGTCAGCACCACAACAGACACCACATCTAACGGAACCACTGTCAGCACCACAACAGACACCACATCTAACGGAACCACTGTCAGCACCACAACAGACACCACATCTAACGGAACCACTGTCAGCACCACAACAGACACCACATCTAACGGAACCACTGTCAGCACCACAACAGACACCACATCTAACGGAATCACTGTCAGCACCACAACAGACACCACATCTAACGGAACCACTGTCAGCACCACAACAGACACCACATCTAACGGAATCACTGTCAGCACCACAACAGACACCACATCTAACGGAACCACTGTCAGCACCACAACAGACACCACATCTAACGGAACCACTGTCAGCACCACAACAGACACCACATCTAACGGAATCACTGTCAGCACCACAACAGACACCACATCTAACGGAACCACTGTCAACACCACAACAGACACCACATCTAATGGAACTACAGTCAGTGCTATAAAAGACGGTAGTGATAATGGAATAGACACATTTTCTACTGGAAAGGACACTATTGTCCTTACTGTAACAGACACTCCTGTCACAGATGATACTGGGACAGACAGTAAGAAGAAACCTGTCATCAGGAACACTGGTGAAGGAAACCACACTCTTACTGTGAGAGAAGTTAACAAAGGGAATGTGGAAGATGTAACAGAGGAGGAGCACAAAGGAGGAGGAGAGCAGAGGGATACAGGGCGGAGTCTTTACACTGTCAATCAACCAGGACATACAGATACACAGGAACTATTTCCTCTTACTGGGACATCGCTCCAACCAACCAGAGACAGCGGAGTGGGAGGGGCTGACACTGAGCTGCCCTCTAATCGGGGGACTGATGCGATGGACAGTGAGGATGACTATGAGGAAGAGGAGGAGGGAGGGAGGATGGTGAGGGGGCTGAGAGGAAGGTCTCAGTGGAGACTGAACGGGAGGCCGCTGAGAGGAGGAGAGGAAAGAGGAGGAGTAGTGGTGTTAGGGAGGAGAGGCGCCACTCTGACCCTGCCCTCCCTGGCGGTGGGTGACTCTGGGAACTACAGCTGCCACCGCGGAGGCAAACTGGTCTCCTCTCTGAGGGTGAGCGTGGCAGGTGAGTTATACTGATGGCATCTCTCTGTCTAACCTCATCACCTCTGGCCATTGAAGCTGACAACCATACTGTGTGTTCTGTGAAGTGTGAATCCACAGCAGACATTCATGGTCACATAAGAACAACGGACAAACATGATGGATTTCCCCTGGAATGTCTTTCAGTTCCCCCAGAGAGGCCTAAGCTGTCCTGCTATAAGAGGTCACCCAGCAGTAAGATCCGCTGTGATTGGACAGCCAGTCAACCAGTGACTCCTGTCCCTCAGTGCTACCTCCTCCTACGGAAAGGGTGAGAGCACACATCTTCTTTTCCTTCTTTCTCATCAGCCTCCTCTTCCTCATCACCCTCTTCTTCCTCCTCTTATCACCCTCTTCTTTCTCCTCTTCCTCATTCATTTGTCTTAAATTACTTACTTTATCAAACATATGATGCCGACAGAACAGTGTGGGTGGAATACTAACTCTCTCTCTCTCTCTCTCTCTCTCTCTCTCTCTCTCTCTCTCTCTCTCTCTCAGTCTATCAGGGTCATTCTCTCGTGTCAACTGTTCCTACTCCGCCCTGCTCTCTCGGTGTTGGTGTGCTATAGGTCATCAAGAGAAGGAGTGTAGAGAGCCACACCTGGCCTACCTGTGTGTCACCAACACTGCTGGCAACACTACCAGCCCTCTCCTAGACTTCACACCTCTGGACATTAGTGAGTGTGTGTGTGTGATATGTGTGTGTGCGTAAGGCATGTGTATGTGTCTGTGTGTGTGTGTGATATGAGTGTGTGCGTGCAGGCATGTGTGTGATGTGTGTGATGTGTGTGATGTGAGTATAAGTTTGTGTGCATGCTTAACAGACCACTCAATAAGACACCTTGCTAACATTCTCCTCCTCTCCCACTCTCTCCCTCCCTCTCTCACCTTTCCCCCCTCCCTCCCTGTGTGTAGTTAATCCAGACCCCCCCAGCTCAGTGGTGGTGAGGGGTGTGGAGGGACAGGAGAGGAGACTGAGGGTGGGCTGGGCTGTTCCTCACTCCTGGAAAGAGAGAGACCGCTATCACGAGCTGCTTTATGAGCTCAGATACCACACCATGCCACACGGAACACAGGTGTGTGGCTTCGCATGCGTGTGTTGGTGTGTCTGTGTGTTGGTGTAATGACCCATGTTGTTCATCTAGCCTGCGCTGTTCTGGGTGTTGGTGTAATGACCCATGTTGTTAATCTAGCCTGCTCTCTTCTGGGTGTTGGTGTAATGACCCATGTTGTTCATCTAGCCTGCTCCGTTCTGGGTGTTGGCGTAATGACCCATGTTGTTCATCTAGCCTGCTCCGTTCTGGGTGTTGGCGTAATGACCCATGTTGTTCATCTAGCCTGCTCTGTTCTGGGTGTTTGTGTAATGACCCATGTTGTTCATCTAGCCTGCTCTGTTCTGGGTGTTGGCGTAATGACCCATGTTGTTCATCTAGCCTGCTCTGTTCTGGGTGTTGGTGTAATGACCCATGTTGTTCATCTAGCCTGCTCTGTTCTGGGTGTTTGTGTAATGACCCATGTTGTTCATCTAGCCTGCTCTGTTCTGGGTGTTGGTGTAATGACCCATGTTGTTCATCTAGCCTGCTCCGTTCTGGGTGTTGGCGTAATGACCCATGTTGTTCATCTAGCCTGCTCTGTTCTAGGTGTTGGTGTAATGACCCATGTTGTTCATCTAGCCTGCTCTGTTCTGGGTGTTGGTGTAATGACCCATGTTGTTCATCTAGCCTGCTCTGTTCTAGGTGTTGGTGTAATGACCCATGTTGTTCATCTAGGCTGCTCTGTTCTGGGTGTTGGTGTAATGACCCATGTTGTTCATCTAGACTGCTCTGTTCTGGGTGTTGGTATAATGACCCATGTTGTTCATCTAGCCTGCTCTGTTCTGGGTGTTGGTGTAATGACCCATGTTGTTCATCTAGCCTGCTCTGTTCTGGGTGTTGGTGTAATGACCCATGTTGTTCATCTAGCCTGCTCTGTTCTAGGTGTTGGTGTAATGACCCATGTTGTTCATCTAGCCTGCTCTGTTCTGGGTGTTGGTGTAATGACCCATGTTGTTCATCTAGCCTGCTCTGTTATGGGTGTTGGTGTAATGACCCATGTTGTTCATCTAGCCTGCTCTGTTCTGGATGTTGGTGTAATGACCCATGTTGTTCATCTAGCCTGCTCTGTTCTGGCTCAAACAGACATTACTTTTTCTATTTCGTCATCTGTGTGTGTTTTTACCATCATTGTGGTGACCAAGTCCTCACAAGGTTAGTAAAACAAGGACAATTCAAGGAAAAAGGAAAAAATGCTATTTTAGGCAGAGAGGTTAGATTTATGGTTAGGGTTATAATTAGGGTTAGCGGGTTTGGTTAGGTTTAGGGTGTTAGGGAATAAGGATAGTAAAACAAAGGTGTTGGTGTGTGTGTGTGTGTGTGTGTGTGTGTGTGTGTGTGTGTGTGTGTGTGTGTGTGTGTGTGTGTGTGTGTGTGTGTGTGTGTGTGTGTGTAGATAAAAGGGACCACCACAGCCCGGTTCTACACTATAACAGATGCGTTGCCAGGAGTACAGTACCTGATCCAACTCAGAGCTAAGGAAGAGTTTGATGGCCACTGGAGCGAATGGAGCACGGCTTTCTACGCCAACACCTGGACAGGTAACACACACACACACCAGATCTGTACGTGCTTAATTCAACTCTTCCATACTATCATCCAGGACCAGGCTAACGAGAACCATCCAGCCCATAGACAAAGGTAGTCATGACAACCCCTCCCTGTTCCTTCCTTTCTGCTCTGATCTCTAGTCTTAACAGATACCTTCTACAGAGCTTTACAGCTTACCTGTCAACTCCCTTACCCTTCAACGGATCCTGTTCATTTACCCAGCCAGACACACACTCCTCTACACTAGTGGAAGTATTAGCCAGTTAGCTGTGTATGTGTGAACAGTTGTGTGGTTCATGGTGAATGTCCTTTATTACAGCCCCTGTGCCAACTGCGTTCAGCGATCTTTCTACTGTTATGGTAAGAAACACACACACAGTGGTCCTAGTTGTTTAATCTCTCTGTGACATTGTCTCATTCTGTCTCTCCAGCAGGACTACACAGACGACACAGATTCTGGCTCTGGAATGACAGAAGAGACATCAGGTTAGTGGGACAGAGAGCTACTGTATGTCGATTGGTTGAAGCTACAGTGTGTTTGTGATAGAGTTAAGTGGGATATTTTCAATGTCAGAAATCCCCCTACCTTACAGAAGGCCATAACAGGAAGCTAATGTCATAACCTCATCAACTGAAAGTGCTTCAGGAAACACAGAACCTGGGCCAACTCATCTCACCCCATTCTTTAAGTTTCACACAAATACTGTACACACACACACACACACACACACACACACACACACACACACACACACACACACACACACACACACACACAGACACATCAGTATAATAGTGTAACAGTTTATTAATATCATGACCTTTCACCCGCACTCCTCTCTCCTTTCTCCTCCCCCCTCCCTCTCTCCTCTCTCCCCCCTCCCTCTCGCTCCCCCCTCACTCTCGCTCGCCCCCCCCTCCCCCTCGCTCCCTCGCTCCCTCCCCCCTCCTTCTCTCCCAACCCCTCCTCCCTCTCTCCCAACCCCTCTGTTTTCCCCTCTCAGTCTCTGAGTCTAGGGGTGGTGTAGAGGTGTGGCCTCATGTCCTGTGGGTGGTTGTTTCCTGTGTGCTGCTGTCAATCACTCTGTTGTCCACCTACCTCTACAGGTAAACCACCCCCCTCTGTTCTTCACCTCCACTCTGATCCTCCCATCCTCACTAGATAACACCCTGTCCTGTACATATCTATGGTTATCATGATTAACCATCAGTTAATTAACTAGCTGTTAAATTTTGTCATCTACAGAAACAAGCACAACACCATTTATCTAAATACCTTCCCCTCTCTCTTCCTCCCTTTCTCTGCTCACACTGCCTTTCCTCCCTCCTTTCTCTCTATCCTACACCCTCTCTCCCCACCCTCTCTCTCTCGCTCTCTCAGACACAGGGAGAGGTTCATGTCTAAACTGTGGAGGTTGAGTCTCGTCTCCTCCTCTCCTGCTTGCCCCTCCCCCCCAGTCACAGCCCTGCCTACCCAGGAAGGACATGCCCTCGTGAACTTTGACCACCCTATCTACAGGGAACCCGTCCCACAGGAAGAAGAGTGGAAGGAGGAGGATGAAGAGGAGGAAGAAGAGGAGAAGGGGGAAGTTATTCGCTTTGACAACACAAGCTATTTTCTGGTCCAGAGCAAATGATATGCCTGCTGTTAAAACAAACCCCTTACCCTCTATCCCAGGCCCTTACCGCTAGCCCCCTGTTCCCCTAGTCCAGGCTGGAGAAGCCCTGTTATTTCACTGTTTGGATGTGTGCAGTATTTTGTTCTCATTGGGGAAAATGAGCCAGTAGAGTAATGATGTAAATATTAATGTGTGTGTCTATAAAAAAAGTATTGGGTTTTTGTAAATCATTTAGTCAGAAGTAAATAAATAGTTTTGAATACAAACTTGTGTAAAGAGAGTTTATTTAGAAAATGCTGTTCTGAGTGTATAATCACATTTGTAGTGAAGGAAATGTATTTGTGCCCAGCAGGTGATGGTAGTAGTCTATAAATGTGTTGTACACAACAACTAGGATATTTTTATTTGGGTATACATGCCATTTTTACTGGGATCTGTCACTGACAGTGTACACTGAATGTACAAAACATCCGATTCAATCCCTGTAGATGAAGGGGGGGACAGGTTAAAGAAGGATTCTTAAGCCTTGAGAAAATTGAGTTATGCATTGTGTGTGTGTGTCATTCAGAGTGTGAATGGGCAAAACAAAAGATTTAAGTTCTTTTGAACGGGGTATGGTAGTAGGTGTCGGGGGAGTGGGGGGGTTCAACTAAATATTAAAGTGTTCTTAATGTTTTTTCCACTCAGTGTAAAGTCTTGTTGTTAACAAATCACACTAAAACAGGGGCTCTCAACCAGGGGTGCTAGGACCACTAGGGGTAATTACCTATCCACAGGGGGTTCTTAAGAAGATTCATGAGACCATAGGCCTACTGCGTAAACGCACACGACAGGGTACTTCAGGAGTACTCTGGGCAGAGCTACATGTAGTTAGTGGTAGTGTAACCAAGGTACTCTGGGCAGAGCTACATGGAGTTGGCGGTAGTGTAACCAAGGTACTCTGGGCAGAGCTAAATGTCGCTGGTGATTGTAATCGAAAAAGTTTGAGAACCACAGCACTACAACATCACTTTCCCACTAGGTGGCGGTAAAGATTCATTATTACAGTGAGTTCTGCTCTGTAGTACGTTAGTAGCACAGGTCATTTGGGTTTCTGGGGCTTCAATAATCTCCTGGTTAGCTCCTTATTTGTAGTCCGTTATTAATGATATTACTCTATGTATTTCATACTAAGAGTTTTGGTTTCATGTATCAGCGGGTATATATATATATATATATATACACACAGAGTACCACACATTAGGAACACCTGCTCTTTCCATGACATACACTGACCAGCTGGATCCAGCTGAAAGCTATGATCCTGTATTGATGTCAGTTGTTAAATCCACTTCAAATTGTGTCAGGTTTAAGAAGGAGTTTTAAGCCTTGAGACAATTGAGGCGTGGCTTGTGTAGACTAATTGAAGCGTGGCTTGTGTAGGCTAATTGAGGCGTGGCTTGTGTAGGCTAATTGAGGCGTGGCTTGTGTAGGCTAATTGAGGCGTGGCTTGTGTAGGCTAATTGAGGCGTGGCTTGTGTATATGTGTCATTCAGAGGGTGATTTAAGTGCCTTTGAATGGAGTATGGTAATACCTGCAGGGCTCACCGGTTTGAGTGTGTCAAGAGCTGCAACGTTGCTGGGTTTTTCATGCTCAACAGCTTCCTGTGTGTGTCAGGAATGGTCCACCACCCAAAGGACATCCAGCCAACTTGAAACAACTGTGGGAAGCATTGGAGTCGCCATGGACCAGCAACCCTGTGAAACGAGTCCATGCACCAATGAATTGAGGATGTTCTGAGGGAAAAAGGCGGGGGTGCAGCTCTATATGAGGAAGTTGTTCCTAATGTTTTGTACACTCAGTGTATACCATCTACAGTATATCATGGTGGGTAGACCAACATTAGTCCCAGAGAAAGACATACACCTTATTTCCAGCATGGGTGGCCCTGATCCTCATAGACATAGAGTTGTCCAAACTGTGTATGATTCACATGGTGGCCCTGATCCTCATAGACATAGAGTTGTCCAAACTGTGTATGATTCACATGGTGGCCCTGATCCTCATAGACATAGAGTTGTCCAAACTGTGTATGATTCACATGGTGGCCCTGATCCTCATAGACGTAGAGTTGTCCAAACTGTGTATGATTCACATGGTGGCCCTGATCCTCATAGACGTAGAGTTGTCCAAACTGTGTATGATTCACATGGTGGCCCTGATCCTCATAGACGTAGAGTTGTCCAAACTGTGTATGATTCACATGGTGGCCCTGATCCTCATAGACGTAGAGTTGTCCAAACTGTGTATGATTCACATGGTGGCCCTGATCCTCATAGACATAGAGTTGTCCAAACTGTATGATTCACATGGTGGCCCTGATCCTCATAGACGTAGAGTTGTCCAAACTGTATGATTCACATGGTGGCCCTGATCCTCATAGATGTAGAGTTGTCCAAACTGTGTATGATTCACATGGTGGCCCTGATCCTCATAGACATAGAGTTGTCCAAACTGTATGATTCACATGGTGGCCCAGATCCTCATAGACATAGAGTTGTCCAAACTGTGTATGATTCACATGGTGGCACTGATCCTCATAGACATAGAGTTGTCCAAACTGTATGATTCACATGGTGGCCCTGATCCTCATATACATAGAGTAGTCCAAACTGTATGATTCACATGGTGGCCCTGATCCTCATAGACATAGAGTAGTCCAAACTGTGTATGATTCACATGGTGGCACTGATCCTCATAGACGTAGAGTTGTCCAAACTGTGTATGATTCACATGGTGGCCCTGATCCTCATAGACGTAGAGTTGTCCAAACGGTGTATGATTCACATGGTGGCCCTGATCCTCATAGACGTAGAGTTGTCCAAACTGTGTATGATTCAGATGGTGGCCCTGATCCTCATAGACGTAGAGTTGTCCAAACTGTATGATTCACATGGTGGCCCTGATCCTCATAGACGTAGAGTTGTCCAAACGGTGTATGATTCACATGGTGGCCCTGATCCTCATAGACGTAGAGTTGTCCAAACTGTGTATGATTCAGATGGTGGCCCTGATCCTCATAGACGTAGAGTTGTCCAAACTGTGTATGATTCACATGGTGGCACTGATCCTCATAGACCTAGTGTTGTCCAAACTGTGTATGATTCACATGGTGGCACTGATCCTCATAGACCTAGTGTTGTCCAAACTGTGTATGATTCACATGGTGGCCTCCAGAGTGGCGCAGCGGTCTAAGGCACTGCATCAAATCAAATGTTATTTGTCACGAACACATGTTTAGCAGATGTTATTGTGGGTGTAGCAAAATGCTTGTGTTCCTAGTTCCAACAGTGCTGTAATATCTAACATTTCACAACACACACAATACACACAAGCTAAAAGTAAAATAATGGAATTAAGGAATATATAAATATTCAGATGAGTGATGTCAGAGTGGCACACTAAAATATAGTAGAAAAAACATAGTATATAAATATCAGATGAGTAAAGCAAAAAATCTGTAAACATTATTAGAGTGACTAGTGCTACAGGCGTCACTACAGATCCGGGTTCGACCAGGAGACCCATGAAGCGGCGCACAACTGGCCTATCGTCATCCAGGTTAGAGAGTTTTGTCCTTGTCCCACCGCACTCTAGCGACTCCTGTGGGGGTACAGGCGCATGAACGCTGACACGGCCGACAGTTGTACGGTGTTTCCTCCGACACATTGGTGCGGCTGGCTTCCGGATTAAGTGAGCAGTGTGGCTTGGCAGGGTCATGTTTCAGAGGTTCAAGAGACTCTCGACCTTCGCCTCTCCCGAGTCCATACAGGAGTTGCAGCGATGGGACAGGACTGTAACTGCCAAGAGACTCTCGACCTTCGCCTCTCCCGAGTCCGTACGGGAGTTGCAGCGATGGGACAGGACTGTAACTGCCAAGAGACTCTCGACCTTCGCCTCTCCCGAGTCCGTACGGGAGTTGCAGCGATGGGACAGGACTGTAACTGCCAAGAGACTCTCGACCTTCGCCTCTCCCGAGTCCGTACGGGAGTTGCAGCGATGGGACAGGACTGTAACTGCCAATTGGATATCACAACATTGGGGAGAAAAAGGGGTAAACAATACAATTATTCACATGGTCCAACTAACATAGAGGAGGAACAGTGGTACCTCTTAAGAATGTTTGAGATACTCATTGTTGACCCTCCCATTTAAAACACACACACCTGAAATAGTTCATTTATGGCAGACACGTTCTTCTTCGTTAGAAGGAAGGATGTGTTTTTTATGAAGAACATGTGAAACCAAAGAAAAAGCCTTTACCCACCCTGGATATGTGTATGTTATGTTTATCTGATCCTGCCGCATTGCTAGGCTACAGTGACTTTAATCACTATTCCATACATCTGCTGCGTAAGGGGAGGTGGACTCAGTCACCAAAAGCTAACTTAAAGGTTAGATATTTATTGTGCATTGTGCAATAGATTTATCACATGCAACCGGTTCCAGTTTTCAAATATAACTGTCTCTAGTCTTTGACTGCTGACTCCTGCATGCTGTGCTCCAGGCCTACTCCTGCCGGTACCATTCTCCTGGCCTGTCTCAAGTCTTTGACTCCTGCATGCTGTGCTCCAGGCCTACTCCTGCCAGTACCATTCTCCTGGCCTGTCTCTAGTCTTTGACTCCTGCCTGCTGTACTCCAGGCCTACTCCTGCCAGTACCATTCTCCTGGCCTGTCTCTAGTCTTTGACTCCTGCCTGCTGTACTCCAGGCCTACTCCTGCCAGTACCATTCTCCTGGCCTGTCTCTAGTCTTTGACTCCTGCCTGCTGTACTCCAGGCCTACTCCTGCCAGTACCATTCTCCTGGCCTGTCTCTAGTCTTTGACTCCTGCCTGCT
This sequence comes from Oncorhynchus masou masou, assembly GCF_036934945.1. NCBI lineage: Eukaryota > Metazoa > Chordata > Actinopteri > Salmoniformes > Salmonidae > Oncorhynchus > Oncorhynchus masou. The sequence goes on along the minus strand of NC_088241.1, from coordinate 1,354,754 downwards.
GTACTCCAGGCCTACTCCTGCCAGTACCATTCTCCTGGCCTGTCTCTAGTCTTTGACTCCTGCCTGCTGTACTCCAGGCCTACTCCTGCCAGTACCATTCTCCTGGCCTGTCTCTAGTCTTTGACTCCTGCATGCTGTGCTCCAGGCCTACTCCTGCCAGTACCATTCTCCTGGCTTGTCTCAAGTCTTTGACTCCTCCCTGCTGTGCTCCAGGCCTACTCCTGCCAGTACCATTCTCGTGGCCTGTCTCAAGTCTTTGACTCCTCCCTGCTGTGTTCCAGGCCTACTCCTGCCAGTACCATTCTCGTGGCCTGTCTCAAGTCTTTGACTCCTCCCTGCTGTGCTCCAGGCCTACTCCTGCCAGTACCATTCTCCTGGCCTGTCTCAAGTCTTTGACTCCTGCATGCTGTGCTCCAGGCCTACTCCTGCCAGTACTATTCTCGTGGCCTGTCTCAAGTCTTTGACTCCTCCCTGCTGTGCTCCAGGCCTACTCCTGCCAGTACCATTCTCCTGGCCTGTCTCAAGTCTTTGACTCCTGCCTGCTGTGCTCCAGGCCTACTCCTGCCAGTACCATTCTCCTGGCCTGTCTCTAGTCTTTGACTCCTGCCTGCTGTGCTCCAGGCCTACTCCTGCCAGTACCATTCTCCTGGCCTGTCTCTAGTCTTTGACTCCTGCCTGCTGTGCTCCAGGCCTACTCCTGCCAGTACCATTCTCCTGGCCTGTCTCTAGTCTTTGACTCCTGCATGCTGTGCTCCAGGCCTACTCCTGCCAGTACCATTCTCCTGGCCTGTCTCTAGTCTTTGACTCCTGCCTGCTGTGCTCCAGGCCTACTCCTGCCAGTACCATTCTCCTGGCCTGTCTCTAGTCTTTGACTCCTGCATGCTGTGCTCCAGGCCTACTCCTGCCAGTACCATTCTCCTGGCCTGTCTCTAGTCTTTGACTCCTGCATGCTGTACTCCAGGCCTACTCCTGCCAGTACCATTCTCCTGGCCTGTCTCAAGTCTTTGACTCCTGCCTGCTGTGCTCCAGGCCTACTCCTGCCAGTACCATTCTCGTGGCCTGTCTCAAGTCTTTGACTCCTCCCTGCTGTGCTCCAGGCCTACTCCTGCCAGTACCATTCTCGTGGCCTGTCTCAAGTCTTTGACTCCTCCCTGCTGTGCTCCAGGCCTACTCCTGCCAGTACCATTCTCCTGGCCTGTCTCAAGTCTTTGACTCCTCCCTGCTGTGCTCCAGGCCTACTCCTGCCAGTACCATTCTCGTGGCCTGTCTCAAGTCTTTGACTCCTCCCTGCTGTGTTCCAGGCCTACTCCTGCCAGTACCATTCTCGTGGCCTGTCTCAAGTCTTTGACACCTCCCTGCTGTGCTCCAGGCCTACTCCTGCCAGTACCATTCTCATGGCCTGTCTCAAGTCTTTGACTCCTCCCTGCTGTGCTCCAGGCCTACTCCTGCCAGTACCATTCTCGTGGCCTGTCTCAAGTCTTTGACTCCTGCCTGCTGTGCTCCAGGCCTACTCCTGCCAGTACCATTCTCCTGGCCTGTCTCTAGTCTTTGACTCCTGCCTGCTGTACTCCAGGCCTACTCCTGCCAGTACCATTCTCCTGGCCTGTCTCTTCTCCTGTCGTCCCTGCCTTACTACATTAGAGTCAAGGAGTGAGCATTGACATGGCATGGGCACAACTTTCCATATACCCCACTGTTCATTATATAGAAACAGCCTTTGTGTGAGTGTGACAGGAAGTATTTCTCTGAGCTGCGGTCCACAAACAGACATGTTTGTTTTTGCTGTTTTTACTATCATGAGGCACACGCCCACACTAGCTGTTGCAATATCATGCCTCCAGAGAGCGGGAAAAGATTATGGAGCTTCAAACTTTAGTAGCCTACTTTAGTAGCCTGCTATACTTTCACTTGGGTTAGTCACTTCATACATCACACACACTTACACCGAAGAAACTTGAGTCAGGGTTGCCAGGTCTAACTAAAATGTCGAGCACAATGACCACACAAAACCCACCCAAAAGGCCTGAAAACTAGCCCATATTTATTTTGTTCACAGCAATTGGAGTTGCCACATGTATACAATAAACCATTTTTCCATAATGTTATCGAGCCAAGTAAGAAGAAATATTGCTGTACAACAACATTAGAAATATTTTTGGATTTCCATCAACATAATAATTATTACAAACTGTGACATGACGGGATAAACTAATTTGAATATGTAGAAAGGGAAAATAAAATTTGACCTTATTAAACTCGCCAGATCTTTTTCCATTAATGGATATCGATATAACTTGTTTGACTGCTATGACTAAGCAATAACACATGAGGGGGGTATGGTATATGCCCAATATACCACGGCTAAGGGCTGTTCTTAAAACCTCTTTGGGCTAGGGGACAGTATTTTTACGCCCGGATGAAAAGCATGCCCAAAGTAAACTGCCTGCTACTCAGGCCCAGAAGCTAGGGTATGCATATTATTTTTGAGTGCCAACAGAAGAAGATCTTCAAAGTTAAGGCATGAATTATATAATTATTTCTGACTTTTGTGTTGCACCTGGCTGGTTGAAATATGATTTATGTGTTTGTATGTGGAACGCTGTCCTCAGGTAATCACATGGTCTGCTTTCACCGGAAAGCCTTTTTGAAATCGGACACCGCGGCTGGATTAACGAGAAGCGAAGCTTTATTTTGATGTATTACACATGTATGTTTATTGAATTGTTATTATGAGTATTTCTGTTTTTGTATTTTAAACCCAGTTTATAACTGTAAATAAATCCCTTTTGCGCATGTGCATAACTATAGATAAATCCGACAGGATCGTTTGAGTGATGAAATTTGAAGAGAGGATCTCGAAATCTCTGAGCAAGAAACACTTGGACAAGCTCAAAAAAACGAATGTTAGGCTATTTTATGGCAATTGTGCCATTATTATGTCCCATGTGTTAACACTACAAACAGTTGTAAATGGCTCATTTCAATAGGCATAGGCCACAGACTAAGATCTGGGTTTAAGATTGTAATTCAACTTTGTCATGGTTCTCTTAGATGCAGGTAGCCTATAAACACAAATGCTTTGTTTGTAAATTATGACTTAGTGTTGGAGTGTGCCCCTGGTAATCTGTAAATAAAAAAACAAGTAAACAGTGCCATCTGGTTTGTTTAATATAGGGAATTTGAAATTATTTATACCTTTACTTTCAATACTTAAGGATCAAAAGTAAATGTAATTGCTAAATTATTAAAAGCAAATACTTTGACTTTTACTCAAGTAGTATTTTACTAGGTAACTTTCACTTTTACTTTAGCAATTTTCTATTAAACTTAACTTTTACTCAAGTATGACAATTGGGTAATTTTTACACCATTGTACATACGTGGTGCAACATAGAACTCGCAATCTGCAACCAAAACATTTTTACCTGCGACATGTTTGTGAAAATAACGAACATGGCAACTCTACTATGAGTTGTATTTCAGTCATTGCGCAGACCATATTAAATCGCATGATATCATTCATGTCACCCCACCGTGAAAAATCGACCACAACACCGCCTACCAAAGGGCTGTTAGGCTCGATTCTTCACGGCTGACGCCACATACCTAAACTACATCGCCGTCTCGGTTAGTTAAAACTTCTTATGGCTGGGGGCAGTATTGAGTAGCTTGGATGAATAAGGTGCCCAGAGTAAACTGCCTGATACTCAGTCCTAGAAGCTAAGATATGCATATTATTAGTATATTTGGATGGAAAACACTCTGAAGTTTCTAAAACTGTTTGAATGATGTCTGTGAGTATAACAGAAAGCACATTAGCCAGCAGCATACCACCCTGCATACCACTGCTGGCTTGCTTCTGAAGCTAAGTAGGGTTGGTCCTGGTCAGTTCCTGGATGGGAGACCAGATGCTGCTGGAAGTGGTGTTGGAGGGCCAGTAGGAGGCACTCTTTCCTCTGGTCTAAAAAATATCCCACTGCGCTGTTTAGGGTGCCATCTTTCGGATGGGACATTAAACGGGTGTCCTAACTCTCCGATGTCATTAAAGTTCTCATGGCACTTATTGTAAGAGTAGTGGTGTTAACCCCGGGGTCTTGGCTAAATTCCCAATCTGGCCCTCAAACCATCATGGTCACCTAATAATCCCCAGTTTACAATTGGCTCATTCATCCCCCTCCTCTCCCCTGTAACTATTCCCCAGGTCATTGCTGCAAATGAGAATATGTTCTCAGTCAACTTACCTGGTAAAATAACGGATACATTTAAAATAAAAAAATATGGCAGGTAAAAAAATCCAACCAGGAAGTGGGAAATCTGAGGTTTGTAGGTTTGCCTATCCAATATACAGTGTCTTTGGGGTCATATTGCGCTTCCAATAGATGTCAACAGTCTTTAGAACCTTGTTTGATGCTTCTACTGTGAAGAAGGAGAGTTCTGTGTCTGGCACGTGCGCTCCCGTGAGAGCGACCTTTGTTCCATCGTATTTCTGAAGACAAAGGAATTCTCCGGTTGAAACATTATTGAAGATTCATGTTAAAAACATCCTAAAGATTGATTCTCTACATCGTTTGACATGTTTCTATGAACTGTAATGGAATTTTTTTACTTTTCGTCTGACCTGCGCGTCATCAATTTGGATTTTGGAACTAAACGCGCAAACAAAAATGAGGTATTTGGACATAAATTATGGACGGTATCGAACAAAAAAAACATTTATTGTGGAACAGGGATTCCTGGGAGTTCATTCTGTTGAAGATCATCAAAGGTAAGTGAATATTTATAATACTATTTCTGACTTCTGTTGACTCCACAACATGGCGGATATCTGTATGGCTTGTTTGGGCTCCGAGCGCTGTACTCAGATTATAGCATGGTGTGCTTTTTCCGTAAAGTTTTCTTGAAATCTGACACAGCAGTTGCATTAAGGAGAGGTTTATCTAAAGTTCCATGTCTAATACCTATATCTTTTTTCAATGTTTATTATGAGTATTTCTGTAAATTGATGTGGCTCTGCAAAATCACCAGATGTTTTGGAGGCAAAACATTACTGAACATTAAATTTTTGCGTTAACTACGATTTTTGGATATAAATATGAACTTTATCGAACAAAACATATATGTATTGTGTAACATGAAGTCCTATGAGTGTCATCTGATAAAGATCATCAAAGGTTAGTGATTCATTTTATCTCTATTTCTGCTTTTTGTGACCCCTCTCTTTGGCTGGAAAAAATGGCTGTGTTTTTCTGTGACGATTTACCGACCAAACATAATTGTTTGGTGTGCTTTCGTCGTAAAGGCTTTTTGAAATCGGACACTGTGGCTGGATTTACAACAAGATTATCTTTAAAATAGTGTAAAATATTTGTATGTTTGAGGAATTTTAATTATGAGATTTCTGTTGTTTGATTTTGGCGCCCTGCACTTTCACTGGCTGTTGTCAAGTCGATCCCGTTAACGTAAGCCGTAAGAAGTTGAAGGATACAGGGGAAGGGGTACAAAATACAGGATACAGGTAAAGGGGTACACTATACAGGATACAGGGAAAGGGGTACACTATACAGGATACAGGGTAAGGGGTACAAAATACAGGATACAGGGATACACTATACAGGTAAAGGGGTACACTATACAGGGAAAGGGGTGCACTATACAGGATACAGGGTAAGGGGTACACTATACAGGATACAGGGTAAGAGGTACAAAATACAGGATACAGGGATACACTATACAGGTAAAGGGGTACACTATACAGGGAAAGGGGTGCACTATACAGGATACAGGGTAAGGGGTGCACTATACTGGATACAGGGAAAGGGGTACAAAATACAGGGAAAGGGGTACACTATACAGGATACAGGGAAAGGGGTACACTATACAGGGAAAGGGGTACACTATACAGGATACAGGGAAAGGGGTGCACTATACAGGATACAGGATAAGGGGTGCACTATACAGGATACAGGATAAGGGGTACAAAATACAGGGAAAGGGGTACACTATACAGAGAAAGGGGTACACCATACAGGGAAAGGGGTACACTATACAGGATACAGGGGTACACTATACAGGGGAAGGGGTACACTATACAGGATACAGGTAAAGGGGTACACTATACAGGGAAAGGGGTACACTATACAGGATGCAGGGGTACACTATACAGGGGAAGGGGTACACTATACAGGGAAAGGAGTACACTATACAGGGAAAGGGGTACACTATACAGGATACAGGGGTACACTATACAGGGGAAGGGGTACACTATACAGGGGAAGGGGCAGACTAAATAACTTTTTTGCCCGCTTTGAGGACAATACAGTGCCACTGACACTGCCTGCAACGGAAAAATGCGGTCTCTCCTTCACTGCAGCCGAGGTGAGTAAAACATTTAAACGTGTTAACCCTCGCAAGGCTGCAGGCCCAGACGGCATCCCCAGCCGCGCCCTCAGAGCATGCGCAGACCAGCTGGCTGGTGTGTTTCCGGACATATTCAATCAATCCCTATACCAGTCTGCTGTTCCCACATGCTTCAAGAGGGCCACCATCGTTCCTGTTCCCAAGAAAGCTAAGGTAACTGAGCTAAACGACTACCGCCCCGTAGCACTCACTTCCGTCATCATGAAGTGCTTTGAGAGACTAGTCAAGGACCATATCACCTCCACCCTACCTGACTCCCTAGACCCACTCCAATTTGCTTACCGCTCAAATAGGTCCACAGACGATGCAATCTCAACCACACTGCACACTGCCCTAACCCATCTGGACAAGAGGAATACCTATGTGAGAATGCTGTTCATCGACTACAGCTCGGCATTCAACACCATAATCCCCTCCAAGCTCGTCATCAAGCTCGAGACCCTGGGTCTCGACCCCGCCCTGTGCAACTGAGTACTGGACTTCCTGACGGGCCGCCCCCAGGTGGTGAGGGTAGGTAACAACATCTCCTCCCCGCTGATCCTCAACACTGGGGCCCCACAAGGGTGCGTTCTGAGCCCTCTCCTGTACTCCCTGTTTACCCACGACTGCGTGGCCACGCACGCCTCCAACTCAATCATCAAGTTTGCGGACGACACAACAGTGGTAGGCTTGATTACCAACAACGACGAGACGGCCTACAGGGAGGAGGTGAGGGCCCTCGGAGTGTGGTGTCAGGAAAATAACCTCACACTCAACGTCAACAAAACTAAGGAGATGATTGTGGACTTCAGGAAACAGCAGAGGGAACACCCCCTATCCACATCGATGGAACAGTAGTGGAGAGAGTAGCAAGTTTTAAGTTCCTCGGCATACACATCACAGACAAACTGAATTGGTCCACTCACACAGACAGCATTGTGAAGAAGGCGCAGCAGCGCCTCTTCAACCTCAGGAGGCTGAAGAAATTCGGCTTGTCACCAAAAGCACTCACAAACTTCTACAGAGGCACAATCGAGAGCATCCTGGTGGGCTGTATCACCGCCTGGTACGGCAACTGCTCCGCCCTCAACCGTAAGGCTCTCCAGAGGGTAGTGAGGTCTGCACAACGTATCACCGGGGGCAAAGTACCTGCCCTCCAGGACACCTACACCACCCGATGTTACAGGAAGGCCATAAAGATCATCAAGGACATCTACCACCCGAGCCACTGCCTGTTCACCCCGCTATCATCCAGAAGGCGAGGTCAGTACAGGACCGAGAGACTGAAAAACAGCTTCTATCTCAAGGCCATCAGACTGTTAAACAGCCACCACTAACATTGAGTGGCTGCTGCCAACACACTGACTCAACTCCAGCAACTTCAATAATGGGAATTGATGGGAAATGTTGTAAATATATCACTAGCCACTTTAAACAATGCTACCTTATATAATGTTACTTACCCTACATTATTCATCTCATATGCATACGTATATACTGTACTCTATATCATCGACTGCATCCTTATGTAATGCATGTATCACTAGCCACTTTAACTATGCCACTTTGTTTACATACTCATCTCACATGTATATACTGTACTCGATACCATCTACTGTATCTTGCCTATGCTGCTCTGTATCAACAGTCATTCATATATCCTTATGTACATATTCTTTATCCCCTTACACTGTGTATAAGACAGTAGATTAGGAATTGTTAGTTAGATTACTTTTTGTTGGTTATTACTGCATTGTCGGAACTAGAAGCACAAGCATTTCGCTACACTCGCATTAACATCTGCTAACCATGTGTATGTGACAAATAACATTTGATTTGATTTGATTTGACTATACAGGGGAAGGGGTACACTATACAGGATACAGGGTAAGGGGTACACTATACAGGGTAAGGGGTACACTATACAAGATACAGAAGAAGGGGTACACTATAAAGGATACAGAAGAAGGGGTACACTATACACGATACACTATACAGGAGAAGGGGTACACTATACACAATACAGGAGAAGGGGTACACTATACAGGGGAAGGGGTACACTATACAGGGGAAGGGGTACACTATACAGGGGAAGGGGTACACTATACACGATACACGATACAGGAGAAGGGGTACACTATACACAATACAGGAGAAGGGGTACACTATGCAGGGGAAGGGGTACACTATACAGGGGAAGGGGTACACTATACAGGGGAAGGGGTACACTATACAGGATACAGAAGAAGGGGTACACTATACAGGATACAGGGGAAGGGGTGCACTATACAAGGTAAGGGGTACACTATAGAGGATACAGGGGAAGGGGTGCACTATACAAGGTAAGGGGTACACTATACAGTGGAAGGGGTACACTATACACGGGAAGGGGTACACTATACAGGGGAAGGGGTACACTATACAGGGGAAGGGGTACACTATACAGAATACAGGGAAAGGGGTACACTATACAGGGGAAGGGGTACACTATACAGGGGAAGGGGTACACTATACAGGATACAGGGGAAGGGGTGCACTATACAAGGTAAGGGGTACACTATACACTATACATGGGAAGGGGTACACTATACAGGGGAAGGGGTACACTATGCATGGGAAGGGGTACACTATACAGGGGAAGGGGTACACTATACAGGGGAAGGGGTACACTATACAGGGGAAGGGGTACACTATACAGGGGAAGGGGTACACTATACAGGATACAGGGTAAGGGGTACACTATACAGGATACAGAAGAAGGGGTACACTATACAGGATACAGAAGAAGGGGTACACTATACAGGATACAGAAGAAGGGGTACACTATAAAGGGGAAGGGGTACACTATACAGGGAAAGGGGTACACTATACAGGGGAAGGGGTACACTATACAGGATACAGGGTAAGGGGTACACTATAAAGGATACAGAAGAAGGGGTACACTATACAGGATACAGAAGAAGGGGTACACTATAAAGGGGAAGGGGTACACTATGCATGTGAAGGGGTACACTATACAGGGGAAGGGGTACACTATACAGGGGAAGGGGTACACTATACAGGGGAAGGGGTACACTATACAGGGGAAGGGGTACACTATACAGGATACAGGGTAAGGGGTACACTATACAGGATACAGAAGAAGGGGTACACTATACAGGATACAGAAGAAGGGCTACACTATACAGGATACAGAAGAAGGGGTACACTATAAAGGGGAAGGGGTACACTATACAGGGGAAGGGGTACACTATACAGGGGAAGGGGTACACTATACAGGGGAAGGGGTACACTATACAAGGTAAGGGGTACACTATACACTATACATGGGAAGGGGTACACTATACAGGGGAAGGGGTACACTATGCATGGGAAGGGGTACACTATACAGGGGAAGGGGTACACTATACAGGGGAAGGGGTACACTATACAGGATACAGGGTAAGGGGTACACTATACAGGATACAGAAGAAGGGGTACACTATACAGGATACAGAATAAGGGGTACACTATACAGGATACAGAAGAAGTGGTACACTATAAAGGGGAAGGGGTACACTATACAGGGGAAGGGGTACACTATACAGGGGAAGGGGTACACTATACAGGGGAAGGGGTACACTATACAGGGGAAGGGGTACACTATACAGGATACAGGGTAAGGGGTACACTATACAGGATACAGGGTAAGGGGTACACTATACAGGGGAAGGGGTACACTATGCATGGGAAGGGGTACACTATACAGGGGAAGGGGTACACTATACAGGGGAAGGGGTACACTATACAGGATACAGGAGAAGGGGTACACTATACAGGGGAAGGGGTACACTATACAGGGGAAGGGGTACACTATACAGGGTAAGGGGTACACTATACAGGATACAGAAGAAGGGGTACACTATACAGGATACAGGGTAAGGGGTACACTATACAGGGGAAGGGGTACACTATGCATGGGAAGGGGTACACTATACAGGGGAAGGGTTACACTATACAGGGGAAGGGGTACACTATACAGGGGAAGGGGTAAACTATACAGGGGAAGGGGTACACTATACAGGGGAAGGGGTACACTATACAGGGGAAGGGGTACACTATACAGGATACAGGGTAAGGGGTACACTATACAGGATACAGAAGAAGGGGTACACTATACAGGATACAGAAGAAGGGGTACACTATAAAGGGGAAGGGGTACACTATACAGGGGAAGGGATACACTATACAGGATACAGGGTAAGGGGTACACTATACAGGGTAAGGGGTACACTATACAGGATACAGAAGAAGGGGTACACTATACAGGATACAGGGTAAGGGGTACACTATACAGGGTAAGGGGTACACTATACAGGATACAGAAGAACGGGTACACTATACACGATACAGGAGAAGGGGTACACTATACAGGGGAAGGGGTACACTATACAGGGGAAGGGGTACACTATACAGGGGAAGGGGTACACTATACAGGGGAAGGGGTACACTATACAGGATACAGGGTAAGGGGTACGCTATACAGGGGAAGGGGTACACTATACAGGAGAAGGGGTGCACTATACAGGGGAAGGGGTACACTATACAGGAGAAGGGGTGCACTATACAGGATACAGGGAAAGGGTACACTATACAGGGTAAGGGGTGCACTATACAGGAGAAGGGGTGCACTATACAGGATACAGAAGAAGGGGTACACTATACAGGATACAGAAGAAGGGGTACACTATAAAGGATACAGAAGAAGGGGTACACTATACAGGATACACGATACAGGAGAAGGGGTACACTATACAAGGTAAGGGGTACACTATACAGTGGAAGGGGTACACTATACACGGTAAGGGGTACACTATACAGGGGAAGGGGTACACTATACAGGGGATGGGGTACACTACACAGAATACAGGGAAAAGGGTACACTATACAGGGGAAGGGGTACACTATACAGGGGAAGGGGTACACTATACAGGGGAAGGGGTACACTATACAGGATACAGAAGAAGGGGTACACTATACAGGATACAGGGGAAGGGTACACTATACAGGGGAAGGGGTGCACTATACAAGGTAAGGGGTACACTATACAGGATACAGGGGAAGGGGTGCACTATACAAGGTAAGGGGTACACTATACAGTGGAAGGGGTACACTATACACGGGAAGGGGTACACTATACAGGGGAAGGGGTACACTATACAGGGGAAGGGGTACACTATACAGAATACAGGGAAAGGGGTACACTATACAGGGGAAGGGGTACACTATACAGGGGAAGGGGTACACTATACAGGATACAGGGGAAGGGGTGCACTATACAAGGTAAGGGGTACACTATACACTATACATGGGAAGGGGTACACTATACAGGGGAAGGGGTACACTATACACGGTAAGGGGTACACTATACAGGGAAGGGTACACTATACACGGTAAGGGGTACACTATACAGGGGAAGGGGTACACTATACAGGGGATGGGGTACACTACACAGAATACAGGGAAAAGGGTACACTATACAGGGGAAGGGGTACACTATACAGGGGAAGGGGTACACTATACAAGGTAAGGGGTACACTATACAGTGGAAGGGGTACACTATACACGGTAAGGGGTACACTATACAGGGGAAGGGGTACACTATACAGGGGATGGGGTACACTACACAGAATACAGGGAAAAGGGTACACTATACAGGGGAAGGGGTACACTATACAGGGGAAGGGGTACACTATACAGGGGAAGGGGTACACTATACAGGATACAGAAGAAGGGGTACACTATACAGGATACAGGGGAAGGGGTACACTATACAGGGGAAGGGGTACACTATACAGGGGAAGGGGTACACTATACAGGGGAAGGGGTACACTATACAGGGGAAGGGGTACACTATACAGGGGAAGGGGTACACTATACAGGGGACGGGGTACACTATACAGGGGAAGGGGTACACTATACAGGATACAGGGTAAGGGGTACGCTATACAGGGGAAGGGGTACACTATACAGGAGAAGGGGTGCACTATACAGGGGAAGGGGTACACTATACAGGAGAAGGGGTGCACTATACAGGATACAGGGAAAGGGTACACTATACAGGGTAAGGGGTGCACTATACAGGAGAAGGGGTGCACTATACAGGATACAGAAGAAGGGGTACACTATACAGGATACAGAAGAAGGGGTACACTATAAAGGATACAGAAGAAGGGGTACACTATACAGGATACACGATACAGGAGAAGGGGTACACTATACAAGGTAAGGGGTACACTATACAGTGGAAGGGGTACACTATACACGGTAAGGGGTACACTATACAGGGGAAGGGGTACACTATACAGGGGATGGGGTACACTACACAGAATACAGGGAAAAGGGTACACTATACAGGGGAAGGGGTACACTATACAGGGGAAGGGGTACACTATACAGGGGAAGGGGTACACTATACAGGATACAGAAGAAGGGGTACACTATACAGGATACAGGGGAAGGGGTACACTATACAGGGGAAGGGGTGCACTATACAAGGTAAGGGGTACACTATACAGGATACAGGGGAAGGGGTGCACTATACAAGGTAAGGGGTACACTATACAGTGGAAGGGGTACACTATACACGGGAAGGGGTACACTATACAGGGGAAGGGGTACACTATACAGGGGAAGGGGTACACTATACAGAATACAGGGAAAGGGGTACACTATACAGGGGAAGGGGTACACTATACAGGGGAAGGGGTACACTATACAGGATACAGGGGAAGGGGTGCACTATACAAGGTAAGGGGTACACTATACACTATACATGGGAAGGGGTACACTATACAGGGGAAGGGGTACACTATACACGGTAAGGGGTACACTATACAGGGGAAGGGGTACACTATACACGGTAAGGGGTACACTATACAGGGGAAGGGGTACACTATACAGGGGATGGGGTACACTACACAGAATACAGGGAAAAGGGTACACTATACAGGGGAAGGGGTACACTATACAGGGGAAGGGGTACACTATACAAGGTAAGGGGTACACTATACAGTGGAAGGGGTACACTATACACGGTAAGGGGTACACTATACAGGGGAAGGGGTACACTATACAGGGGATGGGGTACACTACACAGAATACAGGGAAAAGGGTACACTATACAGGGGAAGGGGTACACTATACAGGGGAAGGGGTACACTATACAGGGGAAGGGGTACACTATACAGGATACAGAAGAAGGGGTACACTATACAGGATACAGGGGAAGGGGTACACTATACAGGGGAAGGGGTACACTATACAGGGGAAGGGGTACACTATACAGGGGAAGGGGTACACTATACAGGGGAAGGGGTACACTATACAGGGGAAGGGGTACACTATACAGGGGAAGGGGTACACTATACAGGGGAAGGGGTACACTATACAGGATACAGGGTAAGGGGTACGCTATACAGGGGAAGGGGTACACTATACAGGAGAAGGGGTGCACTATACAGGGGAAGGGGTACACTATACAGGAGAAGGGGTGCACTATACAGGATACAGGGAAAGGGTACACTATACAGGGTAAGGGGTGCACTATACAGGAGAAGGGGTGCACTATACAGGATACAGAAGAAGGGGTACACTATACAGGATACAGAAGAAGGGGTACACTATAAAGGATACAGAAGAAGGGGTACACTATACAGGATACACGATACAGGAGAAGGGGTACACTATACAAGGTAAGGGGTACACTATACAGTGGAAGGGGTACACTATACACGGTAAGGGGTACACTATACAGGGGAAGGGGCACACTATACAGGGGATGGGGTACACTACACAGAATACAGGGAAAAGGGTACACTATACAGGGGAAGGGGTACACTATACAGGGGAAGGGGTACACTATACAGGGGAAGGGGTACACTATACAGGATACAGAAGAAGGGGTACACTATACAGGATACAGGGGAAGGGGTACACTATACAGGGGAAGGGGTGCACTATACAAGGTAAGGGGTACACTATACAGGATACAGGGGAAGGGGTGCACTATACAAGGTAAGGGGTACACTATACAGTGGAAGGGGTACACTATACACGGGAAGGGGTACACTATACAGGGGAAGGGGTACACTATACAGGGGAAGGGGTACACTATACACGGTAAGGGGTACACTATACAGGGGAAGGGGTACACTATACACGGTAAGGGGTACACTATACAGGGGAAGGGGTACACTATACAGGATACAGAAGAAGGGGTACACTATACAGGATACAGAAGAAGGGGTACACTATACCGGATACAGAAGAAGGGGTACACTATAAAGGGAAAGGGGTACACTATGCATGTGAAGGGGTACACTATACAGGGGAAGGGGTACACTATACAGGGGAAGGGGTACACTATACAGGGGAAGGGGTACACTATACAGGGGAAGGGGTACACTATACAGGATACAGGGTAAGGGGTACACTATACAGGATACAGAAGAAGGGGTACACTATACAGGATACAGAAGAAGGGGTACACTATACAGGATACAGAAGAAGGGGTACACTATAAAGGGGAAGGGGTACACTATACAGGGGAAGGGGTACACTATACAGGGGAAGGGGTACACTATACAAGGTCAGGGGTACACTATACACTATACATGGGAAGGGGTACACTATACAGGGGAAGGGGTACACTATGCATGGGAAGGGGTACACTATACAGGGGAAGGGGTACACTATACAGGGGAAGGGGTACACTATACAGGGGAAGGGGTACACTATACAGGATACAGGGTAAGGGGTACACTATACAGGATACAGGGTAAGGGGTACACTATACAGGGGAAGGGGTACACTATGCATGGGAAGGGGTACACTATACAGGGGAAGGGGTACACTATACAGGGGAAGGGGTACACTATACAGGATACAGGAGAAGGGGTACACTATACAGGGGAAGGGGTACACTATACAGGGGAAGGGGTACACTATACAGGGTAAGGGGTACACTATACAGGATACAGAAGAAGGGGTACACTATACAGGATACAGGGTAAGGGGTACACTATACAGGGGAAGGGGTACACTATGCATGGGAAGGGGTACACTATACAGGGGAAGGGGTACACTATACAGGGGAAGGGGTACACTATACAGGGGAAGGGGTAAACTATACAGGGGAAGGGGTACACTATACAGGGGAAGGGGTACACTATACAGGGGAAGGGGTACACTATACAGGATACAGGGTAAGGGGTACACTATACAGGATACAGAAGAAGGGGTACACTATACAGGATACAGAAGAAGGGGTACACTATAAAGGGGAAGGGGTACACTATACAGGGGAAGGGGTACACTATACAGGATACAGGGTAAGGGGTACACTATACAGGGTAAGGGGTACACTATACAGGATACAGAAGAAGGGGTACACTATACAGGATACAGGGTAAGGGGTACACTATACAGGGTAAGGGGTACACTATACAGGATACAGAAGAACGGGTACACTATACACGATACAGGAGAAGGGGTACACTATACAGGGAAGGGGTACACTATACAGGGGAAGGGGTACACTATACAGGGGAAGGGGTACACTATACAGGGGAAGGGGTACACTATACAGGATACAGGGTAAGGGGTACGCTATACAGGGGAAGGGGTACACTATACAGGAGAAGGGGTGCACTATACAGGGGAAGGGGTACACTATACAGGAGAAGGGGTGCACTATACAGGATACAGGGAAAGGGTACACTATACAGGGTAAGGGGTGCACTATACAGGAGAAGGGGTGCACTATACAGGATACAGAAGAAGGGGTACACTATACAGGATACAGAAGAAGGGGTACACTATAAAGGATACAGAAGAAGGGGTACACTATACAGGATACACGATACAGGAGAAGGGGTACACTATACAAGGTAAGGGGTACACTATAATACAGTGGAAGGGGTACACTATACACGGTAAGGGGTACACTATACAGGGGAAGGGGTACACTATACAGGGGAAGGGGTACACTACACAGAATACAGGGAAAAGGGTACACTATACAGGGGAAGGGGTACACTATACAGGGTACAGGGGAAGGGGTGCACTATACAAGGCAAGGGGTACACTATACAGGATACAGGGGAAGGGGTACACTATACAGGATACAGGAGAAGGGGTACATTATACAGGGGAAGGGGTGCACTATACAGGGGAAGGGATATACTATACAGCACATATGTCAGAGTCAAGGCCCGCGGGCCACATCCGGCCCGCGAGAAGGTTTTTTACGGCCCCTGGGATGATCTTGATTTATTATTAGAACCGGCCCGCAGACCGCAGCAAGCCGGCAGCCCGCAGATCTTTTACACGCACCAATACTACATTTCCCACAATGCAACGGTGACGCACCGAGCAGTAGGCTGCTTCATTTCAATATTTATTGGCACAGCAGTCGTCAGCATCACAGTAAAATTAACTTTCAGATACCCATCAAAAATGGCAAAACGGAAGGTGGACACTGAGAACCGGGGGTTTCAAACAAGGTGGGAGTCGGAGTATATGTTCACGGAGGTAGCTGGAAAACCTGTGTGTCTTCTGTGTGGAGAAAGTGTGGCGGTACTGAAAGAGTATAATCTGAGACGACATTATGAAACGAAACACGCGGACAAAAACAAGAATATGGACATGGAACAAAGGCTACAAAAGGCAGAGGAATTAAAACGAGGCCTCAAATGCAATCACATATTTAGAGTTTTTACTCAGTTCAAGTTTAAAAGTTAAAGTTTAATATTTGTTTTCACTGCATGTTACTTCTCCTTAAACAAAGTGTTGTTTTTGATTAATAGATTTTTGCACTTTATTTTAATGTATTTCAATCCAATTATATTTTAAAAATATTTCAGTTGAGTGGATGATAGAAAATTGCTATTATTGTTTTTTTCTTTGAAGTAAATTTAGCCCACTTTTGCTAAAATAGAAAATATAGGCTACTGATGGTGCCTTGAATACCGGTTTCTTTCATTTAATGTTCATGTTATGGGGATTTTTTATATAAAGGAAATTTGTCTTTTGTGTCTGTTGAAAATTAAAGATTACTGACAGAGCCATAAGAAAATATTGCTTTATTTATCTGATCATATTGGAATATATTTGTTAGGTTTTCAGTAGGTTCAATTAGGTTCACTAGACTATATGCGTCATTTAAAAATTTTTCAATGAACATTCGAACAGTCCGGCCCTCGGCTTGTAGCTAAATTTTTTATTTGGCCCTCCGTCCATTTGACTTTGACACCCCTGCTATACAGGGAATAGTGGGGCCATTTTGTATGCACGCCATGAGAAAACATGTGTTCATGTTCTGTAGTGGTTGTGTTGTAAACATCCACACTTGGTTGTTCCTAGTCAGAGCTCCTCTCAACTAAAAAGCTACATGACGGTGTTAAACATCCTGACCGTTCTGTGACTGAGGTTAGAAACAGTTTGACCCTTCTGTGACAGTGGTGTGTGTGTGTGTGTGTGTGTGTGTGTGTGTGTGTGTGTGTGTGTGTGTGTGTGTGTGTGTGTGTGTGTGTGTGTGTGTGTGTGTGTGTGTGTGTGTGTGTGTGTGTGTTTGTGTGTGTGTGTGTGTGTGAGGGAAAGAGAACACTGTTTCTTCGACCTGACGACAGAACCTTGTTATGGCAGTGCCAGATACTGTGGATGTGGAGAATCTGAAAGAGACAGTTTTGGAGTATGTGCCTGTCACACACACACACGTATGAAAACACGCAACTATACGTAAATATCCGTACATTTAATTGCCCTTATACCTAAAAACAAACAACAATAAAATTAAATACCCACATAATTAGCAAATCCTGTTTATTTTCCCCCATTAAAACACTCTTACATATCTGTCTAGGTTAGAACTGTTGCTGTTAAAATACAATAAATCATTTTAAATCTGAACTGGAATAAACTGATTGATCACATCACACATATTTATAACAGAACATATACATAGGCACTGCTTTTGATAGTGCAAAGTAATAGTACAGATTTAAAATGACTGTAGAAAGTATTGTTGAAAAAAAAGGTGTAGGGTGTAACTGTTGCTGTTAAAATACAATAAATATTTACACATCACAGATGTAGACCAGAAAACAAAACACACACAGTCCTAATGAGAGGTGTGTAGCTGGTTGAAGTTTTCAACAAGGATGTCTATTCTGGGCTCAGTTTTTGACAGTGCAACCCTGAGGTCAGCATCTAGTCTTTTTCTGTCCTTGTTTTTTTAAGTACGCCAGAGTTGAGAACCTAGACTCACATACTGTAGGTATGTGGTGCCAAACTGTATCAGAACATCTACCGCTTCCTGCTGTAGATGAGCGACCCAGAACTGTGTGGGTGTTTGCCTCAAAAAGCATCTTGCCTCAATCAGTTTATCCTGAATGAAAATGATTTAACAGCAACAGTGCCAACCTATACTTGTTTGTAACAATCATTTCTACAGTAAGATGTACAGTAGCCCTGATCCTGTTTCATCTTCATATGTACTGTTTCTTAGGGTTGCACTATCAGTAGGCTAGCAAGCTTTGGCTAACGTTAGCTAACGATTAGCTGGGGATTGTTTGAAAGAGAAACTCACATCTACTATTACATTTACATTTACATTTAAGTCATTTAGCAGATCTTATCCAGAGCGACTTACAAATTGGTGAATTCACCTTCTGACATCCAGTGGAACAGCCACTTTACAATAGTGCATCTAAATCATTTAAGGGGGGGGGGGGGGTGAGAAGGATTACTTTATCCTATCCTAGGTATTCCGATTATTATGAGCGATAGTGCTCCCTTATTTGTTTATCATCACCTGTTAAAAAATTACAACAATGCCTTGCTAGATTACTTACTTTTCCACTGTCGAAGCACTGTTTCCTGAAGCATTTTCCCCTGTTCTGAAATAACTCACTGGGTTTAACGTCATGCTGTGGATGTTTGGTCAGGCCGTGTCGTTTCAATTTGTTCGTTTTGTGGGACTCGATATTAGTAAGCATTTCCCGCACTAAACACATTGCAGGCGCTCCTCGTTATTTCTCGAAGTTTGTAGGAAACCAAGAGAGCAAAACTGTATCGCTGTATGACCTGGGTCAGAATTTCTGACTGGCTTGAGTCCATTTTACGACAGCGGTGCAGTTTGTAGGTCGCAGAGTGATCTTCAATAAAACTGCAGAACAAAATATCTGGTAAACCCTGAAGCACATGGACATCTCCCCCACTCGCGTAGCTGCCAAACTGAGCAGAGACACCGCTGCTGAGCAGAGACACCGCTGCTGAGCAGAGACACCGCTGCTGAGCAGAGACACCGCTGCTGAGCAGAGACACCGCTGCTGAGCAGAGACACCGCTGCTGAGCAGAGACACCGCTGCTAAGCAGAGAGCGCAGTTGCACTTGGCCATATCAATTATAGCAATGAATTAAATAATTATAAATTTACTCTGACACGTCCCGACCCACCATTAACAGGTCCAAGAAAGGCTGGCCTACGCTATTGGTTGCATTTATGACATGGGTCATTCGTTGTATTGATCTCAGTATGTACATTTTTTATTTATTTTTTATTTAACCTTTATTTAACCAGGTAGGCAAGTTGAACAAGTTCTCATTTACAATTGTGACCTGGCCAAGATAAAGCAAAGCAGTTTGACACATACAACAACACAGAGTTACACATGGAGTAAAACAAACATACAGTCAATAATACAGTAGAAAAATAAGTCTATGTACAATGTGAGCAAATTAGGTGAGATAAGGGAGGTAAAGGCAGAAAAGGTCATGGTGGCGAATTAAATACAATATACCAAGTAAAACACTAGAATGGTAGATTTGCAGTGGAAGAATGTGCAAAGTAGAGATGTAAATAAAGGGGTACAAAGGAGCAAAATAAATACAGTAGGGGGAGAGGTAGTTGTTTGGGCTAAATTATAGATGGGCTATGTACAGGTGCAGTAATCTGTGAGCTGCTCTGACAGCTGGTGTTTAAAGCTAGTGAGGGAGATAAGTGATTCCAGTTTCAGAGATTTTTGTAGTTTGTTCCAGTCATTGGCAGCAGAGAACTGGAAGGAGACCACGGCCAAAGAAATAATTTGTTTTGGGGGTGACCAGAGAGATATATATACCTGCTGGAGCACGTGCTACAGGTGGGTGCTGCTATGGTGACCAGCGAGCTGAGAGAAGGGGGGACTTTACCTAGCAGGGTCTGAGTAGCTTGTCATTTGAATCATTTGTGTGGTATAAACAAATAGTATTGTAACGTCTCCAGTCATATAAAATGATGTAGAATTACAGGAAAGGCCCTTTTTTTAATTGGAACCACAAACCCCTTAATCTTCAGGACTGAGCCCCGAATGCTATGGAACTCTGGAGACGGCCCCGGCCTGCCGGATAATAACGAATGCTATGGAACTCTGGAGACGGCCCCGGCCTGCCGGATAATAACGAATGCTATGGAACTCTGGAGACGGCCCCGGCCTGCCGGATAATAACGAATGCTATGGAACTCTGGAGACGGCCCCGGCCTGCCGGATAATAACGAATTCAGCATGACAATTCAACATGAGAAAGGCTAAACACTTTTCTACGTTGAAGGGACACAATTAACATAACTAGATACATTTCTATGAGAATGAAGGACATTGGCATTCTATAAGCATCTGATGAACGACAGATTAAATTGATCAAATGAAATAGTAAACTCACGTGCTTGAATGTGTGTTAGGCTGAAGAGTCCTCTAAACTGAATAAAACGGCAGCTTTAATTTGTCTGGATGCCTTTGGGTCTCTGAAATGCAGCGTACGGCAACTTGTATTCAACTTGTTTGCTCAATGCGTATCCTGTCTTCCAAGGTCAGAGAAGTTCATACATGAATGAACGTGCGGCAAAGTGTCTCTTGATACGCTATGACTCCGCCCTCAGCATAAAGACACAAGTTACTTTCATTCATTAAATCAAAATATTATTTTGTGCCAAAACACCATATCCGCTTAATGAAAACTAACAGTCGCAGTGTGCCCTGCACTCTGCATGTGACACAAGCAGTTTAAATCACTTGTTGTGGAGCAACACAATCTCACATTCAATTCATGCATATATGTACATAATGCACAGCCTTTCATGGACAATTTCGCCGGCCACAATTTTATGTATTGGCTTTTAATTGTTTTTTCGGACAAAAGCCGTAATTACCGTCTAAGGGAAACTCTCGCATTTTCCCATCAAAGTTGTGTTTCCATCAAATTGACTTGTTGCAGATAAAAGTCTGCGTGTAAATACGTAGTGCACATGTTTTATTTGAGGTTCAATTCCCATTTACTGAATAAAAAATACACGTTAAATGAGTTTCCATGCATTTTCAACTCTAGGCCTACTGATGGGTTTGTCACATAATAATGTAGTGAAATTGCCCACTCTGGTATTGGCAGGTGCGCTCTATCCAACTGCGTGCTGATACAGTGCAGGTATAGCCTACTACATGATGAGGTTATTATGGACAAAAGTTAAAGATTATTTGTATTTGTCAAATGTCAAGCATCGATCATTATGTCACCAGAATAAGGCCCTTCGTCAACCTCATAGCTGTGCACTTTCACCACCCTGTGAAGTTCATAATTTCTTTCATCTGTAGCCTAATAAACTGCATGCTTTCCCATGTTGCTGTGACATTTTTTATCCGACATGTAGACTACTTTACTGGCATTAGAAGGTTGGATGGAAACCTGGTTAATGTCAAGCCATTCTGAGGATGGTGGAATTATATTTTGGATGAATGTGCGGATGCCTACAGGAGACTTTTGAAGTTGCCCAATCAGATTAAAACTGGTTGTGACTGGTTGTGTTAATTACACATATAAAAGGTAATACATTTTAAAAGATAAAGGATAAATATTTAGGCTATATTGAAGCTCTATGTTCTAGGTGCAGAGAGGAGGCAGTGTTAAGCTTTCCTGACAAACTGGGCCTGTCGGGAGCATATGTGGTCACATTATTATAGGACCACTTGGGAGAATGATGATCTGAAACAGCTTATTCAGTATCAGAATAAAAAATACAGCCAGAATGGCCTGGTACTGTGCCTTTCTAGACCTTATAAACTGTCAGAGTAGACCCACAACTGATCCAAATGGAATGAAATGAAACTTTCAAATCACAGGACTTTTTCACTGCAGCCTAGAGTATAATTTTGTACTCATTTGAAAACAGTAATGAAATGATTCATTGCATTGTGGTGTTGTAGGCTACTATAGTCTAGGTAATAACTGTATTGTCCCTAAACAAGATCAATAGGGGAGCTTTTTGATCTGTGTTTCATGTCCTCACTGTTTTTTCATGTGTAATGATGCACATGGCTTGTCAGCTGCATATCAGCTATTCCTATTTGTTCTTGTCTATTCATATTGGATATTGATGTAGCTTTGAATGCTTTTGTGTGTGGTATGATTGCTACAGTAGTTAGCCTATTGCAGACCTGGACAAACGATCCGCCTACCACTATTGTCACTATGAATGGTGGATAGAGGGCAGGACAGATCTTTAGGCTGGTAGACTATACTGACCTGTGGTATAGTAAAAGTTAACACACTAAAAAGCGTAGTGCATAAGGGAAGTACCAAAAGACCTTGATATAGAGGAGGCATATGCAAACAAATGCTTTACTTTTGGCTAGGATGGAAGAAATTATTTAGTAAAACCTGCAATAGAACAAATGTTAACCAGGAACATTGGAACCCCAGTATATGGCAATCTGTCCCTAATCCTTCAATAAATCACTTTGGGATCACACATTTGTCACAGACAGTGGTCCGCAACAACATCCGCAGAGTACGACCCTGCCTCACACAGGAAGCGGCGCAGGTCCTAATCCAGGCACTTGTCATCTCCCGTCTGGATTACTGCAACTCGCTGTTGGCTGGGCTCCCTGCCTGTGCCATTAAACCCCTACAACTCATCCAGAACGCCGCAGCCCGTCTGGTGTTCAACCTTCCCAAGTTCTCTCACGTCACCCCGCTCCTCCGCTCTCTCCACTGGCTTCCAGTTGAAGCTCGCATCCGCTACAAGACCATGGTGCTTGCCTACGGAGCTGTGAGGGGAACGGCACCGCAGTACCTCCAGGCTCTGATCAGGCCCTACACCCAAACAAGGGCACTGCGTTCATCCACCTCTGGCCTGCTCGCCTCCCTACCACTGAGGAAGTACAGTTCCCGCTCAGCCCAGTCAAAACTGTTCGCTGCTCTGGCCCCCCAATGGTGGAACAAACTCCCTCACGACGCCAGGACAGCGGAGTCAATCACCACCTTCCGGAGACACCTGAAACCCCACCTCTTCAAGGAATACCTAGGATAGGATAAAGTAATCCTTCTCACCCCCCCCCCCTTAACCTCTTACATCTATGGGGGCGCTATTTCATTTTTGGATGAAAAACGTTCCCGTTTTAAACAAGATATTTTGTCACAAAAAGATGCTCGACTATGCATATAATTGCTACCGTTCGAAAGAAAACACTCTGACGTGTCCAGAAATACAAAGATCTTCTCTGTGCGTGCCCTATAACGTGAGCTTCAGGCAAAACCAAGATGAGATGGCATCCAGGAAATGACAAGGATTTTTGAGGCTCTGTTTTTCATGATCTCCTTATATGGCTGTGAACGCAAGAGGAATGAGTCAACCCTTTCTGTCGTTTCCCCAAGGTGTCTGCAGCATTGTGACGTATTTGTAGGCAGATCATTGGAAGATTGACCATAAGAGACCACATTTACCACGTGTCCGCCTGGTGTCCTGCGCCGAAATTGGTGCGCAAAAGTCACCTGCCAGTATTTTTCCATGCGATACAGAGAGTAAAGCAAGCTTCCACAAACTGCATGTCAATGAAGAGATATGTGAAAAAACACCTTGAGGACTGATTACAAACAACGTTTGCCATGTTTCGGTCGATATCTAGTTAATCCGGAAAAAATTTACGTTGTAGGTGACTGCCTTTTCGGTTCGTTTCGGTAGCCAGACGCAATGTAGAAAACGGAACGATTTCTCCTACACACAGACGCTTTCAGGAAACACTGCGCATTTGGTATGTGACTGAGAGTCTCCTCATTGAAAACATCAGAAGCTCTTCAAAGGTAAATTATTTTATTTATTTGGTTATCTGGTTTTTGTGAAAATGTTGCGTGCTACATGCTACACAAAATGCTATGCTAGCTTTGCATACTCTTACACAAATTAGTCAATTTCTATGGTTCAAAAGCATATTTTGAAAATCTGAGATGACAGTGTTGTTAAGAAAAGGCTAAGCTTGAGAGCAAACACATTATTTTAATTTTATTTGCGATTTTCAGAAATCGTTAACGTTGCGTTATGCTAATGAGCCTGAGGCTTTAGTCACGATCCCGGATCCGGGATGGGGAGTTTCAAGAGGTTAAATGATTTAGATGCACTATTGTAAAGTGGCTGTTCCACTGGATGTCAGAAGGTGAATTCACCAATTTGTAAGTCGCTCTGGATAAGAGCGTCTGCTAAATGACCTAAATGTAAATGTAAATGTTAACAGTCAGCAACTCAGCTAGAATTGGGCATTTGAATTTGCCTATGGGACTGAACATTACATTACATTTACATTTAAGTCATTTAGCAGACGCTCTTATCCAGAGCGACTTACAAATTGGTGAATTCACCTTCTGACATCAGTGGAACAGCCACTTTACAATAGTGCATCTAAATCATTTAAGGGGGGTGAGAAGGATTGCTTTATCCTATCCTAGGTATTCCTTGAAGAGGTGGGGTTTCAGGTGTCTCCGGAAGGTGGTGATTGACTCCGCTGTCCTGGCGTCGTGAGGGAGTTTGTTCCACCATTGGGGGGCCAGAGCAGCGAACAGTTTTGACTGGGCTGAGCGGGAACTGTACTTCCTCAGTGGTAGGGAGGCGAGCAGGCCAGAGGTGGATGAACGCAGTGCCCTTGTTTGGGTGTAGGGCCTGATCAGAGCCTGGAGGTACTGCGGTGCCGTTCCCCTCACAGCTCCGTAGGCAAGCACCATGGTCTTGTAGCGGATGCGAGCTTCAACTGGAAGCCAGTGGAGAGAGCGGAGGAGCGGGGTGACGTGAGAGAACTTGGGAAGGTTGAACACCAGACGGGCTGCGGCGTTCTGGATGAGTTGTAGGGGTTTAATGGCACAGGCAGGGAGCCCAGCCAACAGCGAGTTGCAGTAATCCAGACGGGAGATGACAAGTGCCTGGATTAGGACCTGCACCGCTTCCTGTGTGAGGCAGGGGCGTACTCTGCGGATGTTGTAGAGCATGAACCTACAGGAACGGGCCACCGCCTTGATGTTAGTTGAGAACGACAGGGTGTTGTCCAGGATCACGCCAAGGTTCTTAGCGCTCTGGGAGGA
This sequence comes from Oncorhynchus masou masou, assembly GCF_036934945.1. Lineage (NCBI taxonomy): Eukaryota > Metazoa > Chordata > Actinopteri > Salmoniformes > Salmonidae > Oncorhynchus > Oncorhynchus masou. The sequence continues at coordinate 1,328,942 of NC_088241.1, read as the reverse complement.
GGAAACAATGGAGTTGTCAACCGTGATGGCGAGATCATGGAACGGGCCGTCCTTCCCCGGGAGGAAGAGCAGCTCCGTCTTGCCGAGGTTCAGCTTGAGGTGGTGATCCGTCATCCACACTGATATGTCTGCCAGACATGCAGAGATGCGATTCGCCACCTGGTCATCAGAAGGGGAAAGGAGAAGATTAATTGTGTGTCGTCTGCATAGCAATGATAGGAGAGACCATGTGAGGTTATGACAGAGCCAAGTGACTTGGTGTATAGCGAGAATAGGAGAGGGCCTAGAACAGAGCCCTGGGGGACACCAGTGGTGAGAGCGCGTGGCGAGGAGACAGATTCTCGCCACGCCACCTGGTAGGAGCGACCTGTCAGGTAGGACGCAATCCAAGCGTGGGCCGCACCGGAGATGCCCAACTCGGAGAGGGTGGAGAGGAGGATCTGATGGTTCACAGTGTCGAAGGCAGCCGATAGGTCTAGAAGGATGAGAGCAGAGGAGAGAGAGTTAGCTTTAGCAGTGCGGAGCGCCTCCGTGATACAGAGAAGAGCAGTCTCAGTTGAATGACTAGTCTTGAAACCTGACTGATTTGGATCAAGAAGGTCATTCTAATAATAATAATATATCCCATTTAGCAGACGCTTTTGTCCAAAGCGACTTACAAGTCGGCTGGGGCCACTACTTTTACATATGGGTGGCCCCAGCGGGAATCGAACCCACGACGCTTGGCGTTGCAAGCGCCATGCTCTACCGACTGAGCCACACAGGACCCATTCTGAGAGAGATAGCGGGAGAGCTGGCCAAGGACGGCACGTTCAAGAGTTTTGGAGAGAAAAGAAAGAAGGGATACTGGTCTGTAGTTGTTGACATCGGAGGGATCGAGTGTAGGTTTTTTCAGAAGGGGTGCAACTCTCGCTCTCTTGAAGACGGAAGGGACGTAGCCAGCGGTCAGGGATGAGTTGATGAGCGAGGTGAGGTAAGGGAGAAGGTCTCCGGAAATGGTCTGGAGAAGAGAGGAGGGGATAGGGTCAAGCGGGCAGGTTGTTGGGCGGCCGGCCGTCACAAGAAGCGAGATTTCATCTGGAGAGAGAGGGGAGAAAGAGGTCAGAGCACAGGGTAGGGCAGTGTGAGCAGAACCAGCGGTGTCGTTTGACTTAGCAAACGAGGATCGGATGTCGTCGACCTTCTTTTCAAAATGGTTGACGAAGTCATCTGCAGAGAGGGAGGAGGGGGGGAGGGGGAGGAGGATTCAGAAGGGAGGAGAAGGTGGCAAAGAGCTTCCTAGGGTTAGAGGCAGATGCTTGGAATTTAGAGTGGAAGAAAGTGGCTTTAGCAGCAGAGACAGAGGAGGAAAATGTAGAGAGGAGGGAGTGAAAGGATGCCAGGTCCGCAGGGAGGCGAGTTTTCCTCCATTTCCGCTCGGCTGCCCGGAGCACTGTTCTGTGAGCTCGCAATGAGTCGTCGAGCCACGGAGCGGGAGGGGAGGACCGAGCCGGCCTGGAGGATAGGGGACATAGAGAGTCAAAGGATGCAGAAAGGGAAGAGAGGAGGGTTGAGGAGGCAGAATCAGGAGATAGGTTGGAGAAGGTATGAGCAGAGGGAAGAGATGATAGGATGGAAGAGGAGAGAGTAGCGGGGGAGAGAGAGCGAAGGTTGGGACGGCGCGATACCATCCGAGTAGGGGCAGTGTGGGAAGCGTTGGATGAGAGCGAGAGGGAAAAGGATACAAGGTAGTGGTCGGAGACTTGGAGGGGAGTTGCAATGAGGTTAGTGGAAGAACAGCATCTAGTAAAGATGAGGTCGAGCGTATTGCCTGCCTTGTGAGTAGGGGGGAAGGTGAGAGGGTGAGGTCAAAAGAGGAGAGGAGTGGAAAGAAGGAGGCAGAGAGGAATGAGTCAAAGGTAGACGTGGGGAGGTTAAAGTCGCCCAGGACTGTGAGAGGTGAGCCGTCCTCAGGAAAGGAGCTTATCAAGGCATCAAGCTCATTGATGAACTCTCCGAGGGAACCTGGAGGGCGATAAATGATAAGGATGTTAAGCTTGAAAGGGCTGGTAACTGTGACAGCATGGAATTCAAAGGAGGCGATAGACAGATGGGTAAGGGGAGAAAGAGAGAATGACCACTTGGGAGAGATGAGGATCCCGGTGCCACCACCCCGCTGACCAGAAGCTCTCGGGGTGTGCGAGAACACGTGGGCGGACGAAGAGAGAGCAGTAGGAGTAGCAGTGTTGTCTGTGGTGATCCATGTTTCCGTCAGTGCCAAGAAGTCGAGGGACTGGAGGGAGGCATAGGCTGAGATGAACTCTGCCTTGTTGGCCGCAGATCGGCAGTTCCAGAGGCTACCGGAGACCTGGAACTCCACGTGGGTCGTGCGCGCTGGGACCACCAGATTAGGGTGGCCGCGGCCACGCGGTGTGGAGCGTTTGTATGGTCTGTGCAGAGAGGAGAGAACAGGGATAGATAGACACATAGTTGACAGGCTACAGAAGAGGCTACGCTAATGCAAAGGAGATTGGAATGACAAGTGGACTACACTTATCGAATGTTCAGAACGTTAAGCTTACGTAGCAAGAATCTTATTGACTAAAATGATTGAAATGATACAGTACTGCTGGAGTAGGCTAGCTGGCAGTGGCTACGTTGTTGACACTACACTAATCAAGTCGTTCCGTCGAGTGTAATAGTTTCTACAGTGCTGCTATTCGGGGGCTAGCTGGCTAGCTGGCAGTGTTGATTACGTAACGTTACGTTAAAAGAACGACAATAGCTGGCTAGCTAACCTAGAAAATCGCTCCAGACTACACAATTGTCTTAGATACAAAGACGGCTATGTAGCTAGCTAGCTACGATCAAACAAATCAAACCGTTGTACTGTAATGAAGTGAAATGAAAATGTGATACTACCTGTGGAGCGAGGCGGAATGTTGACCGGGTTGTTGAAGTTCAATTCGGAAGACGTTGGCTAGCTCTTGGCTAGCTAGCTAGCAGTGACTCCTACGTTAAGGACGACAAATAGCTGGCTAGCTAACCTCGGTAAATTAAGATAATCACTCAAAGTCTACACACTCTAAACTACACAATTACCTTGGATACGAAGACAGCAAAGACAACTATGTAGCTAGCTAACACTACACTAATCGAGTCGTTGAGTGTAATAGTTTCTACAGTGCTAGTGGACGTTAGCTAGCTGCTGTGCTAGTGGACGTTAGCTAGCTGCTGGGCAGAACAAAATAATAGGCCTGTACACTTGATTTGGGCTACATTATTGCATGCTAAATGTTTCTGATCAGTGATAGATGAGCAAACAAATATATGAGCTATAGCCTACCAACTCACCTCCTGTCTCGTCCTGACCATTTTTATGTCTCTATTTTAGTTTGGTCAGGGCGTGAGTTGGGGTGGGCATTCTATGTTTTTGTTCTATGTATTATAGTTCTATGTGTTTGGCCTGGTATGGTTCCCAATCAGAGGCAGCTGTCTATCGTTGTCTCTGATTGAGAACCATACTTATGCAGCCTGTTTTCCCACTATGCTTTGTGGGTAGTTGTTTTCTTTGTTTCACCATACAGAACTGTTTCGATTTTCATTGTTTCACTTTGGTTATTTTGTATTCAGTGTTCAGTTATATTTTATTAAAATGGACTCTTACCAAGCTGCGTTTTGGTCCGATCTTTCATACTCCTCATCAGATGAAGAAGATCGTTACACCTCCACTTATTTGTCCAGCCAACCTGGTCTCAGAGCATTTTGTATTATTCTGTATGTAAATGTGAAACACTCCATTTAGTATGATATGTTACGAATTACAATTTGTATTATATGTTACAAATTTGCAAAATATACAATATGTTACTAATTTGAGAGGGGATGGGTGTGCCATTCAATATTCATCACCAGACCAGAAAGGTAGATCATACCACAGTATACAGCATCTCCATCCAGTACAAGGCATATGGGCAGACATGACAAACACCTTTAGAAACTCATGTACTGATAAGAAAGGCAATACTCCTGCCAGCTCACTATTGAAGTAGACAAATGCTTCTGCTGTAGAGTGTGAGAGATGAGGCTTGAGGGTTTGACACTCACTGACATTTTTAACTGTTTTTGATTCTAGGAATAAGACGATTTTTCGGCTATTAACAGATACAAATACAGTATTGCCTCTAGCCTCGTCCCGTCAACCTGTCACACTGATCTCAGACCTTCCATTCTCCTGAGGAACTCAGCTCAAACAGATTCTTGTCCTTTCTGCCTCTGATCTCATGTGGACAAACTACGTAAACAGCATCTAACCAAATGACAGGCGTTGTGTTAGTATGAAATTAGTTCTGGGTTAACAAAGATTACCTTTAGCACGTCACAGCCAGTGTTTGAGCATGAATGAAGGGGAATTATGTCTGAACTGAGGGGCTGAGTTCATGTTGCACAAATAACTAACTGAGGAAAAGGTGTTAACTCATCATCATGACATCGATCCCAAGAGTGGGAGAAAACGACTAAACAGATAGTCTGCAATTACATCTAGTGTTGACACAGCAGTAAGTAGCTAACGTTCACAAGACTTGGCCGAGCCAGAACAGCTCATAGGCAGCATCTTGTACAACACCCAGGACACAAGTCTATCACAGTGCCTTACCCACACTCTATCTCCTCAATGCTGAATTCTAATCAGAGATGCATCAAGGCCCATTTTTACAGTCTTTGGTATGATTCAGCCATGGACTCAACTCACAACCTTCCAATCTCAGGGCAGACACTCTAACCACAAGGCCACTGAGCAGTGTTTGTTAACTACCACTGATACTGTGCAGGGTTTTGTTGTTGCAGCCTGGTCTCAGATCAAAACGTATTAGGAAGGTTGTTTTGCTTTGTGTTGTTTGTGTACTACTGTCATTATGGGAGTGCAATACTGTGGTTTGGATAGTATGTTCTGTTTTCATTTTATCTATTGGAGTCTGGAAATAGGAAGGATCCCTTATTATAGGAAGGACATTTAGGTCTATATCGAAGGTTATTGGGACGGTGTGGAAATATGTACCTTTCTGGATCAGAAAGATGAGACCAGACACCTGTCAAGGAATGGACCTGATATCACCCAGTGTAAGAAGAGCTGGAACATACAGCTATGTGGTGTTGACACACGGCATTTGTTCTGCTAAGAGCTGTGATGTGGTATTGTATTGTGTTGTGTTGAGCTGCTGTGGTTGCCCTCTCTGTGTTGAGAGTTGAGTATTGCCACATTAGCATGGGTGATGCTGCTGCTTTGTGCAGTGCTGTTAGAGTAGCCTGTTTGCTGTTGTGTTTTATCAACACCTGGTGACTATCCCACTGACAGCCTTATGTGGCTCTGATATGAACTATCATGTTAGTGACAATGAAACGAGGAAGTGGGCAGGATCATTTACTCAAGATCGTACGATTAAGACGGTCAGACATAATGGACCAATCCAATGTTGACCAACCACTCTGGTTGTTGGATCAGCTCTGTCATGCGGATGGTGTCAATGAAGTTGATTTGTGTGTTCTGTAAGTAACCTTACCTACAGTATATCAAGAAGAATAGCTTTTAGGCCAACGGTAGGTGTGCTGTTTAAAAAGTGTTTTGGCCCAATCATCCTATGTAGCCTTTTTTACTCATGTTCCACTGTCTTGCAATGTTGAGGTTTGGGAGGATTATGGGAAAACAGAGTCGCCTTAATCCATCATGCAATCATGTTTTATCATGTAATGCATCATGTTTTATCTTGTAATGCATCATGTTTTATCATGTAATGCATCATGTTTTATCTTGTAATGCATCATGTTTTATCTTGTAATGCATCATGTTTTATCTTGAAATGCATCATGTTTTATCTTGTAATGCATCATGTTTTATCATGTAATGCATCATGTTTTATCTTGTAATGCATCATGTTTTATCATGTAATGCATCATGTTTTATCTTGTAATGCATCATGTTTTATCTTGTAATGCATCATGTTTTATCATGTAATGCATCATGTTTTATCTTGTAATGCATCATGTTTTATCATGTAATGCATCATGTTTTATCATGTAATGCATCATGTTTTATCTTGTAATGCATCATGTTTTATCATGTAATGCATCATGTTTTATCATGTAATGCATCATGTTTTATCTTGTAATGCATCATGTTTTATCTTGTAATGCATCATGTTTTATCATGTAATGCATCATGTTTTATCTTGTAATGCATCATGTTTTATCATGTAATGCGATTATGTTTCATCATGTAATGCATCATGTTTCATCTTGTAATGCATCATGTTTCATCTTGTAATGCATCATTTTTTATCATGTAATGCATCATGTTTTATCTTGTAATGCATCATGTTTTATCATGTAATGCATCATGTTTTATCATGTAATGCATCATGTTTTATCTTGTAATTCATCATGTTTTATCTTGTAATGCATCATGTTTTATCTTGTAATGCGATTATGTTTTATCTTGTAATGCATCATGTTTTATCATGTAATGCATCATGTTTTATCTTGTAATGCATCATGTTTTATCATGTAATGCATCATGTTTTATCTTGTAATGCATCATGTTTTATCTTGTAATGCATCATGTTTTATCATGTAATGCATCATGTTTTATCATGTAATGCATCATGTTTTATCATGTAATGCATCATGTTTTATCTTGTAATGCATCATGTTTTATCATGTAATGCATCATGTTTTATCATGTAATGCATCATGTTTCATCATGTAATGCATCATGTTTCATCATGTAATGCATCATGTTTTATCATGTAATGCATCATGTTTTATCATGTAATGCATCATGTTTTATCATGTAATGCATCATGTTTTATCATGTAATGCATCATGTTTTATCTTGTAATGCATCATGTTTTATCATATAATGCATCATGTTTTATCTTGTAATGTGTGTGTGTGTGCAGTGTTTCTTATCAGTATTATTAGCTTGATGTATCAGTATCTGGGGTGTTTGTGGACAGATATCTGTTATACACTCCTGAAATATAACATACCTGCTTTAAATGTCTGTCTCTCTATCTCTCTGATTCTACAATCCATGCTATGTGTCCAAAGTTAAAACTGAGTTCCCTTGCTTTCACCGTGGTGTCTCCGCTGGGTAGCTGTGTCAGTGTCCAGACCGTTGGCTGTAACACTGTAAATGCCAACTGTACAGTGACCTATCAACTCTCAGAGCCCCTGCCAGGATCACCCTCAACCTGTGTAACACAGTGGTTGGATGCAAATGTGAGTGACCATATGATTGCTTATTTGGAGGCTACATCTGTATAGCTGGGATCAACATGGTCACCAGCCCTGATTCAACTAATCAAGGTATTGATGATCAGTTGAGTAGTTGAATCGGGTGGAGCTATCCTGGACCAGGGTCAGTGACCAGCGAGTTATGCAAAGCTGTGTCAACACAGAGGAACACCATTTTGTGATTTGTATTTTATTTTGGGCACTGTTCTCACTAACAGCAAAGAGATTGACAAAGATCGTGTTGTGGTTCAGACCAGTCAATCTATTACCATCATATGCTGCATGGACAGACTGAAGTGCTTAGAGGAATGCACACATAATACAACAGTGTGTAGAATATGTTTACCCTCCACTACAACCCTGTTGTTACTGTATGGTTACTGTTTGTGTTGGGACAACATGAAAATCAAATCAAAGTTTATTTGTCACGTGCACCGAATACAACAGGTGTAAACCTTACAGTGAAATGCTTACTTACAGGCTCTAACCATTGGTTTGGAGAAAAAAGAGGGGAAAAAGGTTGTGTGTGTGTGTGTGTGTGTGTGTGTGTGTGTGTGTGTGTGTGTGTGTGTGTGTGTGTGTGTGTGTGTGTGTGTGTGTGTGTGTGTAGGTAAGTAAAGAAATAAAACAACAGTAAAAAGACATTTGAAAAAAGAGTAGCAAGGCTATATACAGACACCTGTTAGTCAGGCTGATTGAGGTAGTATGTACATGTAGGTATCGTTAAAGTGACTATGCATATATGATGAACAGAGAGTAACAGAAGCGTAGAAAGAGGGGTTGGCGGGTGGTGGGACACAATGCAGATAGCCCGGTTAGCCAATGTGCGGGAGCAATGGTTAGTCGGGCCAATTTAGGTGGTATGTACATGAATGTATAATTAAAGTGACTATGCATATAAGATAAACAGAGAGTAGCAGCAGCATAAAAGAGGAGTGGGGGGGCACACAATGCAAATAGTCTGGGTAACCATTTGGTTACCTGTTCAGGAGTCTTATGGCTTGGGGGTAAAAACTGTTGAGAAGCCTTTTTGTCCTAGACTTGGCACTCCGGTACCGCTTGCCATGCGGTAGTAGAGAGAACAGTCTATGACTGGGGTGGCTGGGGTCTTTGACAATTTTTAGGGCCTTCCTCTGACACAGCCTGGTGTAGAGGTCCTGGATGGCAGGCAGCTTTGCCCCAGTGATGTATTGGGCCGTACACACTACCCTCTGAAGTGCCTTGTGGTTGGAGGCCGAGCAGTTGCCATACCAGGCAGTGATGCAACCGGTCAGGATGCTCTCGATGTTGCAGCTGTGGAACCTTTTGAGGATCTCAGGACCCATACCAAATCTTTTTAGTTTCCTGAGGGGGAATATGCTTTGTCGTGCCCTCTTCACTACAGTCTTGGTATGTTTGGACCAATCTAGTTTGTTGTTGATGTGGACACCAAGGAATTTGAAGCTCTCAACCTGCTCCACTACAGCCCTGTCGATGAGAATGGGGACGTGCTCCTTTTCCTGTAGTCCACAATCATCTCCTTAGTCTTGGTTACGTTGAGGGATAGTTTGTTATTCTGGCACCACCCGGCCAAAAATAAGATCATGATTATGGATTACATTTGCATACACATGTTGTAGCTGTCACTAGGTCTGAAAGTGTTTTATAAAGGAAAGCTCACATCATGCAACACCTGTGTGTAGCACTCACTATTTGGGTAATACACAGTAGCCATTTTGTGCCCATACTCAATAACCAATAACCAATAATGAATAACCAATAACCTGAAATCCCATGTAATTACATGATATATGTGCTGTGTGTGTGTGCGTGGTGAGGTAGTCTCAAGGCCTGCTGGGTTTTTCTACCAACTTGAACAGTGTGTCTTTTGAACTTTTCTAGGTAACTGTATTGTGAAGCCATTTGACCAGGAACCCATTGAACTAGATGATTATGACTCACAGTAGCTTGAGACTGTCACGCCTTGGTCATTGTATTTTGTGTTTTCGTTATATATTTGGTCAGGCCAGGATGTGACATGGGTTTATATATTGTATTTTCGTATTGGGGTTTGTAGTATTTGGGATTGCGGCTGAGTAGGGGTGTTGTATAGGCTTGGCTGCCTGAGGCGGTTCTCAATCAGAGTCAGGTGATTCTCGTTGTCTCTGATTGGGAACCGTATTTAGGTAGCCTGGGTTCCACTTTGTATTTCGTGGGTGATTGTTCCTGTCTCTGTGTAGTTTCACCAGATAGGCTCGGTCACTTTGGATTTTCTTTTTTTCTTGTTTTGGAAGAGAAGAGAACGAGCGCCATTCTCCTTGCGGAGATGGTGCTAAATATATCAACACGGTCGGTCCCTGGGATTGGGCTGGCCAACACGATTCGTTTTGCTTGGAAGGAAAAGGAGTTGGAGCCTTTAGGACGGGAATCTTTTGGAAGGATAATATTGATGGGGATTCTAAAGCTGACAGTGAAGGACGTGTTTTGTTTCCAAGGCAACTCGTTGGAGGGAGCATACGACGTGGCACTATATACAGAAGAAAAACACGATGATATCCTGAGAAGGGCAAGAGCAGTGGGAGGTGAGAGGCCGATGTGCCACTACGAAATAACAAGCCTGGCGAAGAATAACTTTAGGGTTGTAACTGTCAACATTTACAACCCTTACGTTAAGGACGAAGAGGTGAGGGTTTTTCTGGGGAGATACATGGATAACGTCTCCTCAGCTAGGCACCTCAAAGACTCCCTTGGGTTTTGGAATGGGAGGAGAGGCTTCCAGGCCCTCCTCAGGGAGGACCCAAAGGGACATGGTGCCTACCTCCATCCTCCTGCTATGTTCTCCCTTGGGGCTGACAGGGGGACGTTGTTTTATGCACGTCAGCCCCCATTTTGCAGGCGCTGTATGGCCTACGGACACATTTTCGCCTCGTGCAGCATGAGAAAATGCAGATTTTGTGGATCTGAGGATCACGAGGCGAGGGATTGTGACAAGCCTAAGACATGCCATGGGTGTGGCTCGTCAGCACACCTGTGGCGGGGGTGCCCGGCCCGTCAGAGGTCATATGCGTCTGCGGCTGGGGGGGGGAGCAGGAGCGGGGGATGGGGGAAGAAGAGGAGGGGAAGGAAGCACGCCTCATGACAAGAGTACAAGTCCAGAGGGGAAGGCCACAAGGAAGGAAGAGGAGCAAGAAGCGGCGGATGGAAGAGAGAAGGAAACGGAAGGCACGGGAGAAGGAGAACCAGGAAAAGAGGCGGAAGAAGGCAACCGAGTGGAGGAGCATGAGAGAGAAGAAAGCGAGGGAGGAGTGGTGGAGAAGGAGACGGTGGAAGAGCAAGTGGACTGGGGGGAAAGTGACATGGTGGAAGAGATGAGGGGTATGGTGGAGGAGCTGGCGGAAGGGGAGGGTGGTATCTCTCCACTGCCGCCATCACCAAAGAAGAGAATGAAGAGGAGGGTGCGATTGGCCGACAGTGAGGGGGAGGGGATGGCCAAGAGAGTGATGGGGGTGGGAGAAACCTCTGGGTTGCTGCTGGTTTCCCCAGGCTCTCAACTTCATTTGGGTGGGGACACACCTAACAAGACTCAGGACTGGGTACAGGAGGAGGTGGGGAGTTTTTTGTTTGGGGACTCAGCCTCCCCAATTTTTTTCCAAACCAGCTGCAACACTGGGGAGGGGGAGGATTGTGGGGGTAGACCCAGGGTGCAGGGCACCCCGGAGCCAAACACTATACCTGCATCCTGGGATGGTGTGATGGAGGAAGAGGGGGGGATGTCGGGATTACAGATGGTGTTCTCACCGGTAGATATGGAGCAGGGGAGCATCGGGTGAGTCTCCTGTTTTTGTTTTTTTTTCTGTCTGGGTTTAGAATTTGAGTGTATTACATGTTTTATTTTTTCATGGAGTCTAATTTTACTTTTGTTAGTTTAAATGTAAGGGGTTTAAGAGATATTGTTAAGAGGAGGGCGGTTTTTAGTTATTTGGAGGGTGTGGGGTTTGATTTTTGTTTTTTACAGGAGGTTCACCTGAGGGATGGAGGGGATGTTAGTAGATTTAAGAGGGAGTGGGACAAGGGGGAGTCGGTTTGGGGTGTAGGGGGGGGGTGCACTCATCGGGGGTAGGGATTTTGTGTGGGCACAGGGAGGTAAAAGTGGAGGATTCTTTTGTGGTAATGCAGGGGAGGGTTATAGGGGTGGATGTCACTATAAGGGATTGTAAATTTAGATTAGTGGTGGAGATGGTGGACTGTCTGACGCCCCTGTGTGTCACAAATAGGAAATTAGTGATAGGGGGGGATTTTAATACAGATTTAGGAAGAGGGGGGGATAGCAGTGCAGGCGCCATTGCCAGGCTAATGGCTTGCCATGGTCTGGTAGATGGTGGTATGCACACTACTCCAAAAATGGACGGTCCTACATGGCGTACCTCCAGGGGGGTTGAGCGGAGGCTCGATTATATTTTTGTACCCAGGTCTTTGGGTAAGTTGTCTGGGCGGCTGTTGCCTGTTTTCTTTTCGGATCACGACGGGGTGCTCCTGCAGGTGGGGTCGCCAGTCTGCCTCTTTGGTAGGGGGTACTGGAAGCTAGATCGGGATGTGCTGGAGGAGCAGGCTTTTGTTGACGGGTTTTATGGTTTCTTTAGGAGGCTTGAGGGCCTCCGGTCCATGTGCGAGGGGGTGTTAAAGTGGTGGGAATTAGTTAAGGTGAGGATTAGGGCTTTTATAATAGGGAATTGCAAGAGGAAAAAAAGGGAGGAGAGGAGGGAGGTGGATCGTATCCAAAGGTTAATTGAACTCGAATACGAGGCAGGCAACCTCGGCGGGTCGTTTGACTGGGAGAGATCCGCAACCCTAAAGGCGCAGCTCAGGGATTTGCAGGAGCGGAAGGCTCGAGCTTTCCTGGAGCGTGCGCATAGTGGCTTTCTAGAACATAATGAGACTTGTTCTGCTATGTTCTTTAAGTTGGTTAGGGCAAGACAGAGTAGGAAGGTAATGCGTGGTGTTAGGGAAGAAAATGGTAGTATAGTTAGAGAACCAGAGGATATGGTCAGGGTGACAACTGATCATTTCCAAGGTTTATTTAAGGAAAGGGAAATAGATGTAGAGCAGGGAAATGTGTTTTTAGAACACTTGTCCAGGCGGTTGCCGGAGGACATTAGAGAAGTGATGGAGGCCCAGATCTCACTAGAAGAGGTTGAGAGCAGTCTTAGGAGGATGGGAAAAGGGAAGGTGCCTGGGATGGATGGGCTGCCGGCTGAGTTTTATCTCAAGTTTTGGGGTATACTTGGACCAGTGGTCCTCGAAGTCTTGAAGGCCATCCTTGAGACGGGGGTCCCGGGGGGATCAATGGCTGTTGGTGTGCTGTCACTTTTATATAAGAAGGAGGAAGTAACAGACCTTGGCAATGGCGGCCGTTGACCATGCTGTGTGTAGATTACAAGCTACTTGCAAAGGTTTTAGCAGACCGGTTGCGCACAGCCCTTCCCTACGTCGTTCATGAGGATCAGACGTGCAGGGTAGAGGGCCACTCTATTAGATGGAACCTACAGTTAATCAGGGACTCCATCGCTTGGGTTGAAGATAGAGGACTGCCTTTTAATGACTTAAATGTAAATGTTTTATGGTAGCAGCGCTAGATCAGGCGAAAGCCTTCGATCGCGTGAATAGATCCTTTTTATTCAGAGTGTTAGGTCGATTAGGATTTGGGGAGAAGTTTATAGGATGGATTCGTACATTATATGTCGGAGCGGGGTGCCAAGTTAGTGTAAATAGTCACTTGGGTGACGTTTTTGACCTCTCGTCTGGGGTCAGGCAGGGGTGCCCACTCTCGGCTCTCCTCTTCGTTCTGTACATGGAGCCTCTGGGGGCTGCCATTAGGGCAGACACCGGGGTGGAAGGTTTGCTGATCCCTGGAAGTGGTGGACTGCGTGTTAAGATGACGCAGTACGCCGACGACACTTCCTTGCTGTTGTGCAAGGACTCGTGCCTGACAAGGTCCCTTGCCATCTTTGGGGATTTCACCCGAGCGTCGGGAGCAGTTCTGAACCATGCGTCAAGTTTTTCGGAAGATGGCGCGGTAGAACGGATGTGCCTGGGGAGTTATCTCTCTGTGAGGGGGCCCTGAGGATTCTCGGGGTCCATTTTGAGACCTCCGGCTCAGCGACGCTAAACTGGAACATGCGTATCGCAGTGGTACAGAGGAAGCTAGCAATGTGGAAAGCTAGGTATTTGTCTTTTATGGGAAAAGTCCTGGTCCTAAAGGTGGATGTGTTGCCGTCGCTTTTGTATTTGTTATTGTTGTATAGTTACCCATTGCCGGCTTGTCTGAGGAGGCCTCTAGTGAGGCTTGTGTTTCAGTTTATGTGGAGTGGCAGGTGTGAGTGGGTCGCCAGGGCACGCATGATCTGTCCCATCGGGGAGGGAGGTAGGGGGGTACCACATTTCCCCCTCAAGCTGGACACAATTTTTGTTTCTTTCTTGTTAATGGAGCTTGCTCAGCCAGTGATACACCCGTCCGGTTACCTCCTGCAGGTATTTTTCTCGTATCAGGCGAGAAGCATAATGGTGTGGTCTAACACGGGTCCTCGGGCGGAACAGCTGCCGTGGCACTTTGGTCATGCGGCCAAGTGGCTGCGTGCGCACCCTGAGGTTGAAGTTGCCCGAGTAGGTTTAGATCATAGGCACCTGTACGAGGAGGTCAGAAAGGCATGGAGTCCGGCGCCTGTAGTGGGCATCTCGGAAGTGGTCTGGGAGGGAGTGCAGGCGCGGGGTCTGGACAACAGGCTCAAGGACCTGAATTGGTTGAGCCTTCATAAGTGTTTGCCGGTACGTTCCATCTTGTACCGGTATAGTTTGGTGCAATCCCCCACCTGTCCAAGATCCTCTTGTGGCAGGGAGGAGACTGTGCGCCATGTCTTTTGGGACTGTGCATTTGCCGGAGTAGTATGGGCTAGGGCACGGGTGTTGTTAGGTTTGGTAAAGGGGGATTTTGTATTGACGTGGGCCAGGTTAGAGAGGGGTGTAGGGAGAGCGAGAGGGACGGATAGGGACAGGTTTCTGCTCTGGCTTCTCATGAGTCTCTTTAAACGGGGGCTGTGGGAAGCAAGGCAGAACATGGTGAAGACAGGGAGAGATTGGGGGGTGGAAGGGATAGTGAGGAGAGTGGAAGGAGATTTGAGGGGGAGGATGAAGAGGGAAGAGAGGAAGTGGGGGCAGCACTCTGCTCGGGAGAGGTGGAAGGGGGTTTAGGGCTGGGTGTCATTTAGATTTGTAAGAAGATAGATTAGGGATGGGGAGATAGGGAAAGGTATTTTGTAGGGTGACGGGGAGGGAAGATGCTCCCCTGAGGTTTATGTTTAGTTTAATTAGTTTAATTAAAAATACCATTATTTGAGTATGTATGTAAATTATGAGTTGTAAAGAATGAATGGTATTGAAGATAATAAATTATTTTTTATTAAAAAAAAATTAAAAAAGGCTGTAATAGGTTTCATGTTCCGTTTTGTTGTTTTGTATTTTCTTGTAATCGTTATTTGTTTAATTAAAAAACATGAGTAACCAACACGCTGCATTTCGGTCCGACTTCCTTGCGACAAACGAAGAACGTCGTTACAGAATCACCCACCACACACGGACCAAGCAGCGTGTTAACAGGTAGCTGGAGCAGCGAAGGGAGGACGTTATGGACAGCAGAGGCTTGGAGTATACGACGTGGGAAGAAATAGACAGGTGGGCGGCTGACCCAGAGAGAGTGGAGCAGTGCGAAGAGGGCTATAGGAGAATGGAGTCGAAAAGAAAGACACGGCGGCGCAGAGCGAAACCCGAAAATCAGCCCCAAAAATTTCTTGGGGGGGGGCTCAGAGGGAGAGTGTCTGAGTCAGGAGACAGACCTGAGCCAACTCTCCCTGTTTATCGTGAGGAGCCAAGGAGGAGACTGTGAAGGAGTTAATGGGGAAATTGGAGGAGAGAGTAATGAGGGAGTTGCTAGTTTGGTGCTTTAGGTACAAGATTCGCCCGACGGAGCGTGTCGGGGATTTAATGGCACCTGGGTCAGCGCTCCATACTAGTCCTGAGGTGCGTGTTAGTCGGCTGGTGAAAAATGTGCCAGGCTCACGCACTAGGCCTCCTGTGTACCTACCTAGCCTTGCACGTCCTGTGCCAGTCCTGCTCTCAGGCTCTCCAGGACACGTTCACGGTCCAGTCCATCCTGTGCCACCTTCACACACCAGTCCTCCGATGGCAGCTCCCCGCACCAGGCTTCCTGTGCGTGTCCTCGATCCAGTACCACCAGTTCCAGTACCACGCACCAGGCCTTCAGTGCGCCTCGCCTGTTCAGCGCAGCCAGCGCTTTCTCCCTCTCCTGCGCTGTCGGAGTCTCCCGCCTATTCAGCACTGTCGGAGCCTTTCTTCTCTCCTGCGCTGTCGGAGTCTCCCGCCTGTTCAGCGCTATCAGAGCCTTTCTCCTCTCCAGCGCTGCCGGAGCCTCCTGCCTGTTCGGAGCAGCCTGAGCTGCCAGTCTGCAAGGAGCTGCCAGTCTGCATGGAGCAGCTAGAGCTGCCAGTCTGCAAGGAGCAGCTAGAGCTGCCAGTCTGCATGGAGCTGCCAGTCTGCAAGGAGCTGCCAGTCTGCATGGAGCAGCCAGAGCTGCCAGTCTGCATGGAGCAGCTAGAGCTGCCAGTCTGCATGGAGCTGCCAGTCTGCAAGGAGCTGCCAGTCTGCAAGGAGCTGCCAGTCTGCAGGGAGTTGCCAGTCTGCAAGGAGCTGCCAGTCTGCATGGAGTTGCCAGTCTGCAAGGAGCTGCCAGTCTGCATGGAGTTGCCAGTCTGCATGGAGTTGCCAGTCTGCATGGAGCTGCCAGTCTGCAAGAGGCTGCCAGTCTGCAAGGAGCTGCCAGTCTGCAAGGAGCTGCCAGTCTGCAAGGAGCTGCGAGTTGCCAGTCTGCATGGAGCTGCCAGTCTGCAAGAGGCTGCCAGTCTGCAAGGAGCTGCCAGTCTGCAAGAGGCTGCCAGTCTGCAAGGAGCTGCCAGTCTGCAAGGAGCTGCCAGTCGGCAAGGAGCTGCCAAAGCTGTTAGTCTGCATGGAACAGTCAGAGCTGTCAGTCTGCAAGAAGCCGCCAGAGCTTTCAATCTGCATGGAGCAGCCAGAGCTGCCAGTCAGCATGGAGCAGCCAGAGCCGTCAGTCAGCATGAAGCAGCCAGAGCCGTCAGTCTGCCAGGATCCGCCAGTCAACCAGACTCTTCCAGATCTGCCAGTCAGCCAGACTTTTCCAGATCTGCCAGTCAGCCAGACTCTTCCAGATCTGCCAGTCAGCCAGACTCTTCCAGATCTGCCAGTCTGCCAGACTCTTCCAGATCTGCCAGTCTGCCAGACTCTTCCAGATCTGCCAGTCAGCCAGACTCTTCCAGATCTGCCAGTCAGCCAGACTCTTCCAGATCTGCCAGTCAACCAGACTCTTCCAGATCTGCTATTCAGCCAGACTCTTCCAGATCTGCCAGTCAGCCAGACTCTTCCAGATCTGCCAGTCAGCCAGACTCTTCCAGATCTGCCAGTCAGGCCAGCCTCTTCCAGATCTGCCAGTCAGCCAGACTCTTCCAGATCTGCCAGTCAACCAGACTCTTCCAGATCTGCCAGTCAGCCAGACTCTTCCAGATCTGCCAGTCAGCCAGATTCTTCCAGAGCTGCCAGTCAGCCAGACTCTTCCAGATCCGCCAGTCAGCCAGGATCTGCCGGATTCAACTGCCTGGCTGGGCTTCATCTCAGTACTGGGTTTCCTCTCAGTACTGGGCTTTCTCTCAGTACTGGGCTGCCCCTCAGTCCCGAGCTGCCCCTCAGTCTCGAGCTGCCCCTCAGTCCCGAGCTGCCCCTCAGTCCCGAGCTTCCCCTCAGTCCCGAGCTGCCTCAGTCCCGAGCTGCCCCTCAGTCACGAGCTGCTCCTAAGTTCAGTGGGGTTCTGGGTGAGGACTATTAGGCCATGGTCGGCGTCGAGGGTGGATCATACCAGGACGCGAAGGGGAGGAACTATGACATTTATGGAGTGGGGTCCACGTCCCGAGCCGGAACCGCCACCATGGACAGATGCCCACCCGGACCCTCCCTATGGTTTTGAGGTGCGTACGGGAGTCCGCACCTTAGGGGGGGGTTCTGTCACGCCTTGGTCATTGTATTTTGTGTTTTCGTTATATATTTGGTCAGGCCAGGGTGTGACATGGGTTTATATATTGTATTTTCATATTGGGGTTTGTAGTATTTGGGATTGCGGCTGAGTAGGGGTGTTGTATAGGCTTGGCTGCCTGAGGCGGTTCTCAATCAGAGTCGGGTGATTCTCGTTGTCTCTGATTGGGAACCGTATTTAGGTAGTCTGGGTTCCACTTTGTATTTCGTGGGTGATTGTTCCTGTCTCTGTGTAGTGTTCACCAGATAGGCTGTAATAGGTTTCACGTTTCGTTTTGTTGTTTTATATTTTCTTGTAATCGTTATTTGTTTCATTAAAAAACATGAGTAACCAACACGCTGCATTTCGGTCCGACTTTCTTGCGACAAATGAAGAACGTCGTTACAGAGACATGCAGAGAGATCTTGGTATTGTTGCTATGGCTCCAGTAAGTTTAACTTTTTCATCAAATGTTATTTTATACTTGAGATTCTTCAAAGTAGCCACCCTTTGCCTTGATGACAGCTTTGCACACTCTTGGCATTCTCTCAACCAGCTTCATGAGGTAGTCACCTGGAATGCATTTCAATTAACAGGTGTGCCATGTTAATTGAAATGCAGGTCAGTCATTCTGGAAAATGTCAAGAACTTTGAAAGTTTCTTCAAGTGCAGTCGCAAAAACCATCGAGCGCTATGATAAAAATGGCTCTCATTAGGACCACCACAGGAAAGGAAGACCCAGAGTTACCTCTGCTGCAGAGGATACTTCTTTAGAGTTACCAGCCTCAGAAATTGCAGGCCAAATAAATGCTTCACAGAGTTCAAGTAACAGACACATCTCAATATCAACTGTTAGGAGGAGACTCAGGCCTACATGGTCAAATTGCTGCAAAGAAACCACTACTAAAGGACACCAATGAGAATAAGAAACTTGCTTAGGCCAAAAAACACGAGCAATGGACATTAGACTGGTAGAAATCTGTCCTGGTTCCAACCACCATGTCTTTGTGAGACGCGGAGAAGGTGGATGGAGAATGGAGTTGGAGAGACAAGCACGGCGGCGTGGATGGAAGCCCAAGAGTCAGCCCCAAAAATGTTTTGGGGGGTGGCACACAGGAAGTGTGGCGAAGCCAGGTAGGAGACCTGCCCAGTGCCATCAGAGTCGCCGTCTGCCCAGCGCCGCCTGAGCCACCCGTCTACCCAGTGCTGCCAGTGCCGCCAGTCTGCCCAGAGCCGCCAGTGCCGTTAGTGTGCAAGGAGCCACCAGTGCCGCCAGTCTGCAATGAGCTGCCAGTGCCGCCAGTCAGCCAGGGGCCGCCAGTGCCGCCAGTCAGCCAGGGGCCGCCAGTGCCCGCCAGTCAGCCAGGGGCCGCCAGTGCCCGCCAGTCAGCCAGGGGCCGCCAGTGCCGCCAGTCAGCCAGGGGCCGCCAGTGCCACCAGTCAGCCAGGGGCCGCCAGTGCCGCCAGTCAGCCAGGGGCCGCCAGTGTCGCCAGTCAGCCAGGGGCCCCAGTGCCGCCAGTCAGCCAGGGGCTGCCAGTGCCCCTCAGCCCAGAGCCCCTGCCCTTCTGTCCAGAGCTTCCGCCCCTCTGTCCAGAGCTTCCGCCCCTCTGTCCAAAGCTTCCGCCCCTCTGTCCAGAGCTTCCGCCCCTCTGTCCCGAGCTGCCCCTCTGTCCCGAGCTGCTCCTCAGTCCAGTGGGGTTATTTAGTAGAGTCACCGTGGTTAGGAGGCCACGGAAGTGGACAAGAAGGCGGACTAAGACGATGGTGAAGTGGGGTCCGCGTCCTGCGCCAGAGCCGCCACCGCGGACAGACGCCCACCCAGACCCTCCCCTATAGGTTAAGGTTTTGCGGCCGGAGTCCGCACCTTTGGGGGGGGGGGGTACTGTCACGTTCTGACCTTTATTTCCATTGTTTTGTCATTATTTAGTATGGTCAGGGCGTGAGTTGGGGTGGGCAGTCTATGTTTGTTTTTCTATGATTTGGGTATTTCTATGTTTTGGCCTAGTATGGTTCTCAATCAGAGGCAGGTGTCATTAGTTCATACTTAATCATACATTAATCATACTTAGGTAGCCTGGGTTTCACTGTGTGTTTGTGGGTGATTGTTCCTGTCTCTGTGTTTGCACCAGATAGGGCTGTTTTGAGTTTTCACGTTTCTTGTTTTGTTAGTTTATTCATGTATAGTGTCTTTATATATTAAACATGAATAACCACCACGCTGCGTTTTGGTCCGCCTCTCCTTCACCTCAAGAAAACCGTTACAGAAGGTGAATGGATGATCTCTGCATATGTGGTTCCCACCATGAAGCATGGCGGTGGAGGTGTGGGGGTGCTTTGCTGGTGACACTGTTCATGATTTATTAAGAATTCAAGGCACACTTAACCAGCATTGCTACCAATGCATTCTGCAGCGATACTCCACCCCATCTGGTTTGCACTTAGTGGGACTATCATTTGTTTTTCAACAGGACAATGACCTAAAACACACCTCCGGGTTGTGGTAAAGGCTATTTGACCAAGGAGAGTGATGCATCAGATTACCTTTCTTCCACAATCAACCGACCTCAACCCAATTGAGATGGTTTGGGATGAGTTGGACCGCAGAGTGAAAAGAAAGCAGCAATCAAGTGCTCAGCATATGTGGGAACTCCTTCAAGACTGTTGAAAAAGCATTCCAGGTGAAGCTGGTTGAGAGAATGTCAAGAGTGTGCAAAGCTGTCATCAAGGCAAAGGATGGCTACTTTGAAGAATGTAAAATATAAAATGTTTTTTAATTTGTTTAACACTTTTTGGTTTACTTACTGTCCATACTGTATTATTTAATTATTATTATTTAATCTGTTCTGAATACTGTGGCATGTAGCCTAGCGCTTAAGAGTGTTGCGCCAGTAACTGAAAGGTTGCTAGTTTGAATCCCTGAGCTGACTAGTTGAAAAAATCTGTTAATGTGCCTTTGAGCAAGGCACTTAACACTAATTGCTCCTGTAAGTCACTCTGGATATGAGCGTCTGCTAAAAATGTACTGTAGTTGTACTGACAGGCATGCTATTGTTACTCTGAGATAGTGTATATCCATTATTACAATATGTCTACATCAACATTTTTAAATTACATATTTTAGTTTTCCTTATTGTTAAATGTGTTGAATTAATAATCATGTGTGATATATCCAGGTTTATTTGCTTTGTAACCCGGTTCAACAGCTTGCATTGAAACATTAAACCATTAAGTCATGTTTCTGTGTTTTATTTCTTGGCCTTTGTTCTTCCCTCAGTAGTGCCTCATTTCCCACTCTTTCCATTGTTTCACAGTTATTAAAAGACAAAGCTGGTTTGTCAGGCCAAGAGGGGGGCATCTTGGCATAATGTTGAGTAATGAGAAGTGTATCTGGGTTAGAGGAATACTGGAAAATAGACATCCAGTCAGCACAAAGACATACTACTTCCTGTGGTGGGGATTTCATCACTTCTTCTGGCTCATAGCTCACAGCTGAGTAATGTTAATCCTCTTAGAAACACTGACTACAAGCTACACTTGTTTATTTCAGCCCTGCCAACCAGATACTTATCGTCTGCATTTGACTTGACTTCCTAACTCCTGATGTATAACTATTGTCTACAGTATATCTGCTCCTGGTATCTACAAATAGTTATCTGAGATTAGCTGTGCTGTTCTCACTGTAACAACACCAGTATATCATTTTCAGTGTAACATTTCACATAGGTCATCTCTTCTTTTCTACTCTCATTTCCATGTGTAATGTTTAAGGAATGCCATTGTTTTCTCACTCAACCCAGTTTATTTTCTCCAGGAGCTGGTTTATGGTGCGGATGTAACACACACTAAAATAAGGTACTCTAAATTAAATAGACAGATATACAAGCAAACAAATTATAAAACTGACTCAAATTCAAAGTAGCATTTTAAACAAAGCAATTCAGTGTGCCTCGGGTTATTGATGAAGAAACTGTTAATGAACCTCAGGTTGGACACATGGCTGAAGTGGCACCACCTTTCATTTAAAAAAATAATTTATAAGTAGTCCAAGCTAAGTCAAATGATGGACATATTACGGAAGGGTGGCCCCATGTTCCAGAAGAATGTACCCATTGCCCTCTTCATTACAAATACTCTTGCACACACAGACACACACACAGTTTATAGTAACAGCCTGTGTGTGAATGCGAAGGGAAATTCCATCTCAGAGCTGAGAGACCAGGTCCTCTGAGTTTGGTGGTAAAACCATCCCAGCTCCCAGTAGTAGAGCTCAGGGGAATGAATAGCTACACTGGAGTCACATACTGCATGAAGAGGTATCAGGTGTGTAGGGAAGCATGTAGGCACTGTAACGTCGTCATCCTTCCTCTGCATATGGTGTCTAGTAGGGATGCTTGTAGGCTATGTGTCATGTGTGCATGACAAAATTGTGCAATAGGGCTGGAGGAGATGATTGATTAGGGGAAGTGGAGAGGAGAGAGGGTAGAACTGCCGGTTTTAGTCACCCTGATTGAAGGTGACTTGTCATATTTGTGGTGACATAATATCGTATAATTTCCGTCACCATAAAATAATCGAGACGTGGCCTGATCGCTACATCATTGACTGAACGCGATAGAGGCTCGTGTACAGTAGTGTAGTTATTGGCTATCCGATTGGCCGGGGGCGTGGTTAACGCAGTAGAAAGACCTAAAATCAGGGTTGACGTTTGAAAGCGGTGCATTCGCCGCGGAACATAAATCTGTTTTACATCCATTTGAATGACTACACAACAAAGAGGAATTCTGGCGAAATGGTGTCAATCTTCGCTGTGCATGGTGAGGACTGGATACATTACTCACATTCATAGATAGAGATATGTGACATGAGATTATATATTATCATTTTTAACCATATTGTAATGAAACAGGCAGGAAGCATGTCTCGAACCCTCAACCTTCTAGCCCGAAGTACTGCGAGCTATCGATTGTGCCCCAAAAGCACACTCAAGCGGCAGAGTCGATTTCGGCGCTTATAAACCCAGGGTCGTTACAATATGTTTAAGCTACATGCCGGCATTGTTTATTTGCAAAGACATTGTTAATGAAGTAGCCTTAAAGTGATGCTCCAAAGGTTTTGTATAATTCCAGCCAGTAGCTTTGAAAGTTGTGCTCAAGTGTGTAGAGGTCTTATTGGGTCCCGAAAATGAGACCCGAACCGAATTGGACCAGCAAACTTTCCACTCGACCATAACAGGACCTGGTAATAAAAAATAAAAAATCAGTACCCTACCCGATGTGGATCTGAT
Source organism: Oncorhynchus masou masou (assembly GCF_036934945.1). Classification (NCBI taxonomy): domain Eukaryota; kingdom Metazoa; phylum Chordata; class Actinopteri; order Salmoniformes; family Salmonidae; genus Oncorhynchus; species Oncorhynchus masou. Next base: position 1,306,259 of record NC_088241.1, on the reverse strand, counting down.
GTGGACCAGATCCGACCTGAAATAGGTCTGAGGTGAGAGAGGGTCAGGGCCAGGTAGGGTCGGGTCTGTAGGACCCAAATGGATCCAAAATATTAAATAGTAAGTAGTTTACAATAGTAATTGTTTTGACTTGTCTGGTTGGGAAGTTTCACATGTGCATTTTCTGTTGTATCCTTCTACTGAAATGTTTGTTCAACAGAAATAAGGAAAACATTTCCTGAAATCACCTATAGTGATGGCATTATGAAAATACTACGCTGTAGACCACAAACATAACTCCTGATTTAAATTGGGTAGCTGACATTCAGAGCTTAAATAGCCAAATGGATTAGTCACAGGAATCAGGACTTATACACCCAATGCAACAGCCTGTTTTCCAGTGGGCCTAACACATGGCCGGTCAATCATAACATTCCATTGCAGACCACCACGGGAGGCCAAATGATCTAAAACTATGTGTTATGGTAGAGAAATTAACATTCAATTCTATAGCAACAACTGTGTTAGAAATTCCTGCAGTCAGAAAGCCAATTGCACACTCCCTCAAATGTTGACATCTGTGTCATTGTGTGACAAAACAGCACGTTTTACAGGGGCCTTTTATTGTCCCCAGCACAAAGTGCACCTGTGTAATGGTCATGCTGTTTAATCAGCTTCTTGATATGCCACACCTGTCAGGTGGATGGATTATCTTGGCAAAGGAGAAATGCTCACTTAAAGGGATGTAAACAAATTTGTGCACAACATTTTAGATAAGCTTTTTGTGCATATGGGAAATTTTTGGGATATTTTATTTAAGCCCATGAAACATGGGACCAACACTTTACATGTTGTTATATTTTTGTTCAGTATATGTATTAGAGGTCAACCGATTAATCGGAATGGCTGATTAATTAGGTCCGATTTCAAGTTTTCATAACAATCGGAAATCGGTATTTTTGGGCGACGATTTTGCCGATATTTTTAATTTATTTTTGTATATATATTTTTTTATACCTTTTATTTAACTAGGCAAGTCAGTTAAGAACACATTCTTGTTTTCAATGACGGCCTAGGAACGGTGGGTTAACTGCCTTGTTCAGGTGCAGAACGATAGATTTTCACCTTGTCAGCTCAGGGGATCCAATCTTGCAACCTTACAGTTAACTTGTCCAACGCTATAACCACCTGCCTCTCGTTGCACTCCACAAGGAGACTGCCTGTTACACGAATGCAGTAGAAGCCAAGGTAAGTTGCTAGCTAGCATTAAACTTATCTTATAAAAAAACGAGTTATAACTACACATGGTTACTAGTTTAATCTAGCGTGTCCTACATTGCATATAATCGATGCAACGCTGGGGGATGATTTAACAAAAGCGCATTTGCAGAAAAAGCACAATCGTTGGACGACTGTACCTAACCATAAACACCAATGCCGTTCTTAAAATCAATACACAGAAGTATATATTTTTAAACCTGCATATTTAGCTAAAAGAGATCCAGGTTAGCAGGCAATATTAACCAGGTGAAATTGTCACTTCTCTTGCGTTCATTGCACGCAGAGTCAGTGTATATCCAACAGTTTGGGCAGCCTGGCTCATTGCAAACTAATTTGCCAGAATTTTACGTAATTATGACATTGAAGGTTGTTCAATGTAACAAGAATATTTAGACTTAGGGATGCCACCCGTGAGATAAAATACCGAACGGTTCCTTATTTCACTGAAATAAACGTTTTGTTTGATAGGTCATTAATATGTTCGAATCCAGAAACTAAGGCTTGTATTTCTGTTCGTATTTCTCTGTGTTGTGGTATAATTAAGTCTATGACTTGATAGAGCAGTCTGACTGAGCGATGGTAGGCAGCAGCAGGCTCGTACGCATTCATTCAAACAGCACTTTAGTGCGTTTTGCCAGCAGCTCTTCGCAAGCACAGCGCTGTTTATGACTTCAGGCCCATCAGCCTAATGGCTGGTGTAACCGATGTGAAATGGCTAGCTAGTTAGCTGGGTGTGCGCTAATACTGTTTCAAACATCACTCGCTCTGAGACCTGGAGTAGTTATTCCCCTTGCGCCTTTTGTGGAGCGATGGGTAACGCTGCTTCGAGTGTGGCTGTTGTCGTTGTGTTCCTGGTTCAAGCCCAGGTAGGGGTGAGGAGAGGGACGGAAGCTATACTGTTACACTGGCAATACTATAGTGCCTAAAAGAATATCCACTAGTCAAAGGTATATGAAATACAAATGGTATAGAGAAATAGTCCTATAAATACTATATTAACTACAACCTAAAACGTCTTACCTTGGAATATTGAAGTCTCATGTTAAAAGGAACCACCAACTTTCATATGTTCTCATGTTCTGAGCAAGGAACTCAAACGTTAGCTTTTTTACATGGCACATATTGCACTTTTACTTCTCCAACTTTGTTTTTACATTATTTAAACCAAATTGAACATGTTTCATTATTTATTTATTTAAGGTATGGTATATTTTATTTGGTGTATTATATTAAGGTAAATTAAGTGTTCATTCAGTATTGTTATAATTGTCATTATTACAAATAAATAAATAAAAATTGTCAGATTAATCAGTAAAGGGCTTTTTTTGGTCCTCCGATAATCAGTATCGGCGTCAAAATCATAATCGGTCGACCTCTAATATATATATATATATTTTGTTTTTAATAACTTCTGATTTTTCAGTGAGTGTTGCAGTAGGAAAGCCCAGAAACGTGAAGGCCATGCTATTGCAAAATAGACTCTATAAACGGGATCATATAAACCATGCAACGTCCAGAGTTGTAGCTCATTTTCTTTTCTCTCACAGTGGTGTTTCTGCTGATGAGATGTGCCAGCTTCCTGTCCATGCACTGTAACTGTTCTCAAGCTCCCAATGGTACAACAACCTATCACCTCTCAGAGCCCCCGCCTTCAATGAATTGTGAAACAGAGTGGGCATATCCAAATGTAAGTGACAGCAGAAATAACCCAATCATTCAGAAGCAGGGCTAGGGTCAATTTTAATTGAAGTCAGTCAAATGCATAAAATGGTTTGAATTTTTTTCCTAAAATTGAAAAACTTTTGACATAACTTCTCCTTTTTCAACTTATTGAGAAGTCATTGTAAATAGATGCCCTTTTTAAATTATTGAATTGGAATTTAAGTTTACTTCCTGAATTGTCTGACTTCAATTTGATTTAAACCCCAACCCTGTTCAGAAGACTAGTGCATCTGTCATAATTAGGGAACAAGTTGTTACTGACCAGGATAAACTGTGTTTTTGTTTAGGGATCCACGCTGACCTTTAAAGGTGAAACAGATGCAAATCAGGTTCTGGGTCTGACCAGACAGTCCATCACTACCACTGTCTGTCTGGGCAGCCTGAAGTATACTGTGGACTGTGTAAAGCCTCAGGTACTATATTAAGTACTAATATTGCCTTTGAATTTGGTTGTCACCTCTTCTCCATGCAAGTGTAAGCGAGAAGTAAGGTCAGACATTCAGAAAGATAGAGGAGCATATCACATGAAAGTGCTGGCAATGGATCAATGCTTGGCTGGAGTTGTAGTCTAGACTCTAGACCTTTACATCACTTCATGGTCTCTTATTGTCACCTCCTCTCTGTCTTTCAGGTGGTGAATAAAGTAGAATGTGAGTATAACCCCACCTCCAACTGAAAACAACTAGATCACACACACACATACATATACACGCACATACATATACACGCACATACATATACACGCACATACATATACACGCACATACATATACACGCACATACATATACACGCACATACATATACACGCACATACATATACACGCACATACATATACACGCACATACACACACATACACACGCACATACACGCACATACACATACATATACACGCACATACATATACACGCACATGCACATACATATACACGCACATACATATACACGCACATACACATACATATACACGCACATACATATACACGCACATACACATACATATACACGCACATACATATACACGCACATACACATACATATACACGCACATACATATACACATACATACACATACATATATACACACATATATATATACATACATATATACACACACACATACATATATACACAGAGACACCGACACACTGTGGTTTCCATTCATCAGTGTACTAACTTCTTTGTACAGTAACTGAAAAATCACACAGGAACTGAAAAGTCGTACGGTGTTGGAGCATGTGAGGGTGGAGTATGAGTCCAAATCAAAGTATGTTAAAGGAGCACATATGCATTCGAGAAGTGCCCTACTCCATTTGAACATATCTTGAAGCAAGCTTCAACAGAAAGTATCCATTGAAATCAATGGCAGACATTATTTTTTATTTTTTTAACCTGGCAAGTCAGTTAAGAACAAATTCTTATTTACAATGACAGCCTACCAGGGAACAGTTGGTTAACTGCCTTGTTCATGGGAAGAATGACAGATGTTTACTTTGTCAGCTCAGGGATTCAATCCAGCAACCTTTCGGTAACTGGCCCAATGCTCTAACCACTAGGCTACCTGCCACCCCAGGTAGCCTCGTTATGTGAGCTGAAGCTATAGAAAATAAATTCAGACTAATTAAATGTTTCCCATTCACATGATATATGTTGCCTGACTGCAATATATTGATCCGTTAATAAACACAGTGAACTCAAAGTATTGGGACAGTGATAATTTTTGTCTGCACTTTAACCGCATAGTCATTGTATCGTTTCAAATCCTAAGTGCTGGAGTACAGAACCAAAACAACAAAACATGTCACTGTCCCAATATGTTTAGAGCTCACTGTACATGCTGGGTTAATTTTGTCATGTTTACCTGCCTACAATGCCCACTGTAGTGTGTGTAGATCACAAGCCCATAAGTCAATAGGGCTAACTGGCAAGCTACTACTGTTACTGCTAACTAGCTAGCTACACACGATGAATTGACATCTACTTTGCATTACTTTTAGGACATGTTTACTTTGCATTACTTTTAGGACATGTTTACCTTGCATTACCATTACTTTTAGGACATGTTTACCTGTTAAACTATCTGGTTAGCTAGATTATTACAATTCACACATAGCTAGCTGAGAGTTATGAAGTAAATGTTTGCTTTGTCTATCTTGTTTCGTCTCTTGTTTCCATTCTTTGCTGGAAGATGGTTCATTGAATGGGGAGGTGCAGCGTGCGATAATACAGTAGGGGGAGTGCTGCTGAAATGTAATGTTTTATGCGTTCTCCTCACTCTCGTCCTCACAAGATTTACTCGAACATCCTCGGAGAATGCACTTGAAGAATGAGTGTGGCGCACGGTAGTATGCATATTGAGAAACACCCAGAGACTTAGCAGACAGACCCTGCAGCTGAGTTAACAGTTAATCAGTAAAGAAAGTGAATAGATAACCTTGTAGTTGTCACGCATGCTCCCCCCCGGCGCTCGAGCACTACGCACGCCTGCCTTCCCCGTCACGCGCATCAGCAATTTATTGGACTCACCTGGACTCAATCACCTCTGCCATTACCTCCTCTATATCTGTCTGTTCCTCAGCTCTGCTGCATTGATTGTCGACTGTCTTTGTTACCCAGTTCTGACGCTGTTCCTGTCCTGTTGCCTGTCCGCTCCAAATTAAATGTCAACTCCCCGTACCTGCTTCTCTTCTCCAGTGTCGTTCCTTACAGTAGTAGGCCTACTGTAGCTTAAGGATTTTTTTTAAATTAATTATTTTTAAGTACCTGCATTGAGCCTGTTTACTATATCATACCAAAGTTGCTGAACAAGTTACAAGTTACTGATCATCCCCTTGTGTTTCTTAGGTAACTGCACCGTGGAACCTAACAGCCCCTCTAATCCTGACCACATCAAGGATGTCAGACCAGGTGACAGTGTTAAGTCATAGTTGGAATCAGGATGTGTTTTAGGCACCCAGTCCTGAGAATCAATGTGTACAATGAGTGTACAAAACATTAATGACACCTGCTCTTTCCATAACATGAACTGAAAGCTATGATCCCTTATTGATGTCACTTGTTAAATCCACTTCAATCAGAGTAGATGAAGGGTTTTCATGCTCAACAGTTTCCCATGTGTATCAAGAATGGTTCATCAACCAAAGGACATCCAACTAACTTGACACAACCATGGGAAGCATTGGAGTCAACATCCAGCATCCCTGTGGAACGCTTTCGCCCGTGCCCCGACGAATTGATGCTGTTCTGAGAGCAATATTATTAATGTTTCGTACACTCCATGTATATGTCTACCACCATGAGTCAAGACAGAAAGACGGAGACCTCTATATGACTTCTGAATTACTGCCATTTTGGATTTCAGTGTTTCTGTCAACTTACCCCTCCTACTATTTACCCTAGCTATGTCCCCATGTTCATTTGCTCTCTCAATTCAATTTAAGGGCTCTATTGGCATGGGGAAACATGTTTACATTGTCAAAGCACGTGAAATAGATAATAAACAAAAGTGAAATTAACAATACAAAAATGAACAGTAAACATTACACACAAGTTCTAAAAGAATAATGGCATTTCAAATGTCATTGTCTATATACAGTGTTATAACGATGTGCAAATATCTCCATCCCCCACCACAGTAAAACAATTGTCTTTATAATGGCTTGTAGGTCTTCCTGTTATGGCTGGTTGATTCCTTTGGTAGTTCATCAGGTGTGTTTATCTACTCTAAAAGGATCATATTTAACCTCAGACTCAGCTAGGCTCCGAAGGAGGTTTTTTTACCTTTATTTAACTCGGCAAGTCCATTAAGAACAAATTCTTTTTTCATTGACAGCCTAGGAGCAGTGGTTAACTGCCTGTTCAGGTGCAGAACGACAGATGTACCATGTCAGCTCGGAGATTTGAACTTGCAACCTTCCGGTTACTAGTCCAACGCTGTTACAGTTAAGCTACTGTAACGGCAGATTAAAAATCAAATCAAATGTTATTTGTCACATGAGCCGAATATGAGCTGAATACAACAGGTGGAATTATTACTTACAAGCCGTTAGCCAACAATGCAGTTTTAACACTTATTTTACTTAAGTAAAAAATAGTTCAGTTAAAAAAGAAGTAATAATTAAAGAGCAGCAGTAAAATAACAGTAGTGAGGCTATATACAGGTTGTTACGGTACAGAGTCAATGTGGAGGCTATATACAGGGGGTATCAGTACAGAGTCAATGTGGAGGCCATGTACAGAGTCAACGTGGAGGCCATACACAGGGTGTTGCGGTACAGAGTCAATGTGGAGGTTATGTACAGAGTCAATGTGGAGGTTATGTACAGAGTCCATGTGGAGGCTATGTACAGAGTCCATGTGGAGGCTATGTACAGAGTCCATGTGGAGGCTATGTACAGAGTCCATGTGGAGGCTATGTACAGAGTCCATGTGGAGGCTATGTACAGAGTCCATGTGGAGGCTATGTACAGAGTCCGTCCATGTGGAGGCTATGTACAGAGTCCGTCCATGTGGAGGCTATGTACAGAGTCCGTCCATGTGGAGGCTATGTACAGAGTCCGTCCATGTGGAGGCTATGTACAGAGTCCGTCCATGTGGAGGCTATGTACAGAGTCAGTCCATGTGGAGGCTATGTACAGAGTCCGTCCATGTGGAGGCTATGTACAGAGTCCGTCCATGTGGAGGCTATGTACAGAGTCCGTCCATGTGGAGGCTATGTACAGAGTCCGTCCATGTGGAGGCTATGTACAGAGTCAGTCCATGTGGAGGCTATGTACAGAGTCAGTCCATGTGGAGGCTATGTACAGAGTCAGTCCATGTGGAGGCTATATACAGGGGGTATCAGTACAGAGTCAATGTGCGGGGGCACCAGTTAGTCGAGGTAATTGAAGTAATATGTACATGTAGTTAGAGTTAAAAGTGACTATGTATAGATAATAAGAGTAGGGGGGTTAACCGCGGTGTCCTGGCTAAATTCCCAATCCGGCTCTCAAACCATCACGGTCACCTAATAATCCCCAGTTTACAATTGGCTCATCCATCTCCCTCCTCTCCCCTGTAACTATTCACCAGGTCGTTGCTGTAAATGAGAACGTGTTTTCAGTCAATTTACCTGGTAAAATAACGGACAAATTAAAAAATAATAATAAAAATAAACCGAGAGTAGCTGCAGTGTTAAAGAAGAGGGGGGGTGGGCAATGCAAATAGTCTGGGTAGCCATTTGATTAGCTGTTCATGAGTCTTGTGGCTTGGGGGTAGAAGCTGTTAAGAAGCTTTTTGAACTTGGCGCACCGGTACCGCTTTGAACTTGGCGCACCGGTACCGACAATCTGTCAAAGTGGTTTAGTGAAATAGTACAATGAAGATGAATTGTATAAACTTGACTTGAATGGACTGACATGCTCCACTGCTGCCCTGCCCAACAGGAGTTGGGTACATATGGAGTAGCTCTGTACATATGGAGTAGCTGAATGTGGAGAGGCACTCGGGCTAAATCAACTCAGATCGTACAGTGCATTCGGAACGTATTCCAACCCCTCCACATTTTGTTACGTTACAGCCTTATTCTAAAATGGATTAAATAATTTTTTCTCCTCATCAATCTACACTCAATAGCCCATAATGACAAAGCAAAAACAGGTTTGTAGATTTCTTAGCAAATTTCTCACAAAAATATTCAGACCATTTACTCATAACTTTTTTGGCAGTCTTCTTTGGTATGATGCTACAAGCTTGGCATACCGTTGAGGAGTTTCTCCCATTCTTCTCTGCTGATACTCTCAAGCTCTGTCAGATTGGATGGGGAGTGTCGCTGCACAGCTATTTTTGGGTCTCTCCAGAGATGTTCGATCGGTTTCAAGTCCAGGCTCTGGCTGGGCCACTCAAGGACATTCAGAGACTTGTCCCGAAGCCACTCCTGCGTTGTCTTGGCTGTGAGCTTTGGTTCTTTTGTCTTGTTAGAAGGTGAACCTTCACCCCAGTCTGAGGTCCTGAGTGCTCTGGAGCAGGTTTTCATCAAGGATCTCTCTGTACTTGCTCCTTTCATCTTTCCCTCGATCCTGACTAGTCTCCCAGTCCCTGTTGCTGAAAAACCTCCCCACCGCTTGGTTGGTTTCATGGTTTCATCAGACCAGAGAATCTTGTTTCTCATGGTCTGAGAGGCATTTTGGCAAACTCCAAGCGAGCTGTCATGTGCCTTTTACTGAGGAGTGTCTTCCGTCTGGCCAAAAAGGTCTGATTAGAATAGTGCTGCAGTGATGGTTGTCCTTCTGGAAGGTATTCCCATCTCCATAGAGGAACTCTGGAGCTCTGTCAGAGTGACCTTCGGGTTCTTGGTCACCTCCCTGACCAAAGCCTTCTCCCCTGATTGCTCAGTTTGGCCAGGCAGCCAGCTCTAGGAAGAGTCTTGGGGGTTCCAAACTTCTTCCATTTAAGAATGATGGAGGCCACTGTGTTCATGGGGGACCTTCAATGCTGCAAATCATGTCCAATCAATTGAATTTACCACAGGTGGACTCCAATCAAGTTGTAGAAACATCTCAAGGATGGTCAATGGAAACAGAGCACCTGAATTCATAGCAAAGGGTCAGAATACTTGTGTAAATATTTACGTTTTTTATTTTTAATGAATTAGCTCAAATGTTTTAATAAAACTGTTTTCGCTTTGTCATTTTGGGGTAATGTGTGTAGGATGATGAGGAAAGCATCAATTGTCAGGGCTCCCGAGTGGCGCAGCAGTCTATAAGGCACTGCATCTTAGTGCTAGAGCCGTCACCACTACAGACCCCGAATCGATTCCAGGCTGTATCACCACCGGCCGCTATTGGGAGTCCCATAGGGCGGCTCACAACCGGCCCAGCGCTGTCCGGGTTTGGCCAGGGTAGGCTTGCCTAGTTAAAAAAAAATGTATCATCCATTTTTAATCATCCATTTTAGTATAAGGCTGTAACATAACAATGTGGAAAAAGGAAAGGGGTCTCAATACTTTCCGAATGCCCTGTATATCAACACTGATAGTCAAATCTCTCGTTCTGAAATGGATGTGTTATCTGAAAGCTCATGTTGAAGACTGGGTTTGTAACAGGGTCATCTGTGAGTCACAAGACTTTGTTAGTCAACTGATCTAAAGCCTATCATTAGCTTCATCCTCTCTCTCTTTCCCACACAGATGAAAGGAACCACACAGTGGCCTTGGTTCCTGTTGGATGTTTTGCTGGAGTCATCATACTGTTATTTGCTGGAGAGAGGTGTGTATGGGGGGGGGGTGGTCCAAAGTATTTTAGTTCAGTCAAGGTTACTGAGACATTGTGTAGGTCACTGAATGTATATAAATAATTATTTTGTGAATTTGTACGTATTGCTAAATACATCTGTTTGGTATTTCAGTTACAGATGTGTTGACAGGAGCAGGAATAGGACTCAACAAACCTCAGTTAATGAGGACAACGTAGAAGAAACCAAAGTGTGAATGTGTGTACGTGGGTCTGGAGGTATGTTTTGTGCCCGTGTGTGTGTTTTGTGGTGCGTGGGTCTGGGGGTATGTTTTGTGCCCGTGTGTGTGTTTTGTGGTGCGTGGGTGGGTGGGTGCACGCGGGGGTGTGAGTGTGGTTGTTAGTGTTTTTAGCTGCCCAACTGTTTTTAAAAGTGTAGTTTAATTTTTAAAGCATTGTAATGGGCAAGTGGCTTGAGCTAGTCTTGTATTACATTCTGAGACAGTTTTAGTGCAGCAGTGGATCTCTTGCTGTGGAAGCTAGATTTCCATAGCTGCACTTTTAGTCTATGATGGGTGACTAGGCATATTAACACACATGTACAGTATACAAACTCATATTACTATGTTGGGGGGAAATGACTCGGGTAGTATTATCTGTGGTCTGTTGAGTAATAGTGTCACCTGGTAGTGGAGACGGTGACAGATTTCTGTATCAGACAGCACACAGACACATGACCTTCCTTTCCCCCTTTCTTTCACTAGTTCCTAACAGTTCATACCAGTTCACTTCCTGTCGTATGCTGCAACAGATATAGTTCCTCTCCCTCCCTCCCAGTTATACCAGGGAAGTCCCTGTGTGATTTATGAATGACTTAGAATGGGAGTTCCAGGCTTGATATTGAAGCAGAGAGGATGTGACATCAGTTCCCAGCCACACCTACTCACACCACTCTGCCTAGACATTGTCTGTTAAACAAGTATTATTATAATACATCATTATATATCTAGTAATATAAACACAATATACATTTTGTACATAGTAGAACATGAAATATGATTATGATATGTATTACCGTTTTCCAGTTAGTCACTGAGGAAGTGACTCATGGATCCAATGTCATACTTTTAATAGATTAAATTGACCCATAGACACGGATTTAAAGTTTCCCCCTAATGAAGTAGTTTTCGGGAAGCTGATCCTAGATCTGTGCCTATGGGCTCGTCTGACCCAGATCAGATTTTAGTGTTGTCTTTAGGTCAGCTAATGCTTATAGTGAGGGATGTAGGACTGGCATCTTTCCACGTCTTATATTGGTTTATATTCTATGTGAGCGCAAATCAAATAGCCAGATTCCAAACTGCTACCTTGCTGCTATCCTTAGGAGCTTGTTGACTTCCCTTTGTGGATCTGAAAGGACAACTACAAGTGGAAGGTTAAGGGCGTGTTAGACCTGCAGGAGAAGTTAAAATGGGGCTAGAGAATCATAACTGCTGTTGTAGAAATACTGACAGGATATATAACACATTATTAGGCTTCTAATAATTTTTTAAAGAAAATTACTTATTTTTGTTCAATTTCATAATGAATGATACTGACTATTTGTTAATGTGATTTTTTTAACATTTATTTTATTGAATCATTACTCATGTGTTTAACACTTACGTTTGCTTTGCTAACCTGCTCAACAACTTGTATTAAACTTGTATTATTCATCTCTGTGTGTCTTGTTGGTTTAATCTATGTTTTCCCTTGATTGATGTAATTAATTTGTGACAGTACTGTACTCCACTCAGACTGTTATTTAGATATCATTTAAGAGCCATGCTTTAAATGTATCCACTGGTGTATTAACTTGGTTTATGTGTATTACCTGACCCCTGTATGTACTGGCTTACTGCCAAAGCTGGGTGTAAGACAACGATAGAGATGTAGGGAAAGTCTGGGGACAGCCATGGCTTTGTCTCTCTCTGTCTCTCTCTGTCTCTCTCTCTCTCTCTGTCTCTCTCTCTGTGTCTCTCTGTCTCTCTCTCTCTCTCTGTGTCTCTCTCTGTGTCTCTCTGGTGTTGACACCATACAGTATTACATTTGTCTAACAAGTCAATCTCTCCTTAACATTCCAACTACTTCACAGTGATATAATGTAGTCTAGTGATTGACTTCAGTAAACACATTTACTGCTGTATAACCTCTCTTCCTCCTGGCTCTTAGCTGTTGATAAGCAAATGCTTGTGCAGGTTGTGGTTAGGTTTAGAATAAGTGTTTGGGTTATAGCTGGGATTAGGTTAGGATGAGGGTGAAGGCTAGGGTTAGTGGATAGTTGGTTTAAATGTCGTTGACAGTTATTGAACATCTACAAGCCATCTACTTGAGACCATCCCAATAAAGTGTAAACCAAATAATTGGGGTAATTGTTCAATAACCTGTGGTTAACCTAAAGTGGGTCACGGGGCTGAAGTGGTGCCACCTTTCAATCCAGTCAGCCTAGATGAGTTGTCTTCATTTGTATTTCAATACAGTTACATGATTTCTCAGAATTCCTGATGATTCTAAAGACAGACCTGATCATATCACCTCTACCTTACCTGACACCCTAGACCTACTTCAATTTGCTTACCGCCCCAATAGAGGCACAGACGATGCCATCGCCACTGCACTGCACACTGCCTCCTCCCATCTGGACAAGAGGAATACCTATATAAGAATGCTGTTCACTCACTATAGCTTAGCATTCAACATCATAGTACCCTCCAAGCTCATCATTAAGCTTGGGGCACTGGGTCTTGGACTACCTTACGGGCTGCCCCCACGTGGTGAAGGTAGGATACAACACCGCCACTTCGCTGATCCTCAACACAGGGGCCCCACAAGGGTGCATGCTCAGCCCACTCCTGTACTCCCTGTTCACCCGTGACTGCATGGCCACGCATGCCTCAAACTCAATCATCAAGTTTGCAGATGACACAACAGTAGTAGGCCTGATGACCAACAATGATGAGACAGCTTACAGGGAGGTGAGGGCCCTGGGAGTGTGGTGCCAGGAAAATAACCTCTCACTCAATGTGAACAAAACAAAGGAGCTGATCGTGGACTTCAGGAAACAGCAGAGGGCCACGCCCCTAACCACATTGACGGGACCGCAGTGGAGCAGGTGGTAAGCTGCAAGTTCCTCAGTGTACACATCACTGACAATCTGAAATGGTCCACCCACACAGACAGTGGTGAAGAAGGGGCAACAGCGCCTCTTCAACCTCAGGAGGCTGAAGAAATTTGGCTTGACCCCAAAAACCTTCACAAACTTTTACAGATGGACAATTGAGAGCATTCTGTCGGGCTGTATCACCGCCTGGTACAGCAACTGCACCGCCCGCAATCACAGGGCTCTCCAGAGGTTGGTGCGGTCTGCCCAACGCATCACCGGGTGCAAACTACTTGTCCTCCAGGACACCAACAGCACCTGATGTCACAGGAAGGCAAAAAAGATCATCAAGAACATCAACCACAGGTTGAGTACATGTGCATCAAAGCTGGGACAGAGAGACTGAAAAAAACGTTTCTATCTCAAGGCCATCAGACTGTTAAATAGCCAACACTAGCCGGCCACTCCAACATTGCTCATCCTAATATTTATATATTTCTTAATTCCATTCTTTTACTTTTAGATTTGTGTGTAATGTTGTGTATTGTTAGATACTACTGCACTGTTGGAGCTAGAAACACAGGCATTTTCCAAACGCCCGCAATAACATCTGCTAAATATGTGTATGTGACCCATAATATTTTATTTGATGTCCCCACTGAGTCATAGAAATATGATGGTAAGTGTTTGTTCTTCCTCAGCTGGGACCTGTATCAGTGTTCTCTCTGTGGTATATACTGAGCCTACACTCCTTCAATGAAGACCAGATAGAGGCCGTAGACTGAATGGTTTTTACTATTGAGACCATGTCAAGGCAAGGCCAACAACAATTGCTTCATCATAATTCCATGACATCATATTCCTGCATGCAGACCACATTTGATGATGAGGATCCTCACACAGTTGTGATTGGTTGAGCTGGTATTGGGTGATGTGGTGCTGTGGTCTCTAGTTACTAGAGTTAAGCTGAACACTGCTGGATAACTGATGAACACAACCTACCTGTCAGGATTTGGCCAGGGTTGTTCCGGGTTTTGGTCACTAGATGCCCCCATTGTGCTTTTTGACCTTATGTTTTTTCCCTTGTTCCCCATTATTATTTGCACCTGTACTTCGTTTTCCCTGATTGTATTTAAACCCTTAGTTTCCCTCAGTTCTGTGCTCTGTGTTTGTATGTTAGCACCCAGCCCTAGTGTTCTGTGTTTTCCTGTCGATTCCGGTGGATGCTCTTGTGGAATTCTGTTTTTGTTTTTGAGTGTCTCTTGAGGCTTTTTTGTGCTATTCCTACCACCTTTTGGATTTGCCATTTTTGTATTTAAGGACTTCTCCTTTTTACTTTATTAAATACACCGTCTTAAGTACTGCTGTGTCTGCCTCATCTTCTGGGTTCTGCTGACTATTCGTGGCTCAGTTGGTTAAGTGACTGTTTCTCACTCCGGAGACCCAGGTTCGTAACCGGGTCCTGACAGAAACACAGAGCCAAAAATGAACCCAGAGGCAGCCAGTTCCCAGGACCTTTTTGCCATGCTGTCCCACCACCAGGAGACTGTCCAACGCCACGAAGCCGCCCTGGTTCAGCAAGAGGCCTTAATGGCTAGACATTCTCATCTTCTGTCAGAGATGCTGACTTCCATTAAGCAAATATCTGATCGTCTTACCCCGGCAACAGTTCCCGTCCCAGTACCTCAGATTCACGTACCCATGGCAGTTAACCCCCTGGCTGAACCTCGTCTTCCACCTCCCCAACGGTTCTCAGGTGATCCAAGTGCTTGTAAAGGGTTTCTCACCCAATGTTCTCTCTCCTTTGAGCTACAACCCTCGTCGTTTCCCACCGACCGGTCTAAGATCGCTTATATCATCACCCTGCTGTCGGAAAAAGCCCTGGCCTGGGCTACTGCTGTGTGGGATGCCCATAGTTCCTGCTGTGCCAGCTACTCTGCCTTTGCTGAGGAATTCAAACGAGTGTTTCAAGGCCCAAGCAGTGGTTCTGACTCAGCCAAACAGCTCCTGACTCTCCACCAAGGTTGGCGCAGCGTGACGGACTATGCCATCCAGTTCCGCACGGTGGCAGCAGCAAGTGGCTGGAACAACGAGGCGCTCACGGTGTGCTTTCTGAAAGGCCTTTCCGACACTATCCAAGATGAACTGGCCACTCGGGAACCACCGGACAATCCGAGTCCCTGATCAAGTTGGCCTCACGCATTGACCAGCGTCTGAGAGAGAGAGAACTCAACCGTAGACCTCTAGCCCCTATCAGTCCCAGCTCCGAGTCCCCACCTTTATCCTCGCTGGCTCCATCGGAACCCATGCAGATTGGACGCATCTCCCAGGCTGAGAGAGACCGCCGGATGAGGGAGCGACGCTGTCTATATTGCGGCAAACCGGGCCATTTCCGTTCCACGTGTCCCGGGCTCCAGGGAAACGCTCTGTCCCGTACAGACCGGGGGAACTGTAACGGGAAACATAACCTCCTCCCATCCGTCCAACTCCCGTCTGCTCATTCCAGTCACCCTCTCCTGGGACAACCACAAGCTTCACCTTCAAGCCTTGGTAGACTCTGGAGCCGCAGGTAACTTCATGGATGGTGGCTGGGCGAAGGAGAATGGCGTTCCCTCTGAACCTCTAAGTGAACCCATGAGGGTCACTACATTGGATGGAAGCCCTTTGGGATCTGGACTTGTCACTCATGTCACTACCTCCTTGCGACTTTCAGTTTCACAACACCAGGAATTGATGAACTTTCATTTGATCTCCTGTTCCGAGTTCCCTCTCGTCCTTGGATACCCCTGGCTTCACAGCCATAACCCTCACATCGACTGGTCTGTGGGCACTATCAAGCAGTGGGGTCCTACGTGCCAAGCTACTTGTATTTTCCAGAATTCCCCGAGTTCTACTCCCGAGTCTTTAGAATCCATCGATCTGACCCGAGTTCCCGAGTGTTACCATGACCTCAAACTGGTGTTTAGCAAACAGAGGGCCACCATGCTACCACCCCATAGACCTTACGATTGCCCCATCGACCTGTTTCCGGGCACTTGCCCCCCCAGGGGTCGGATCTTTTCCCTATCTCCACCCGAACAAGCTGCTATGGATACCTACATCAAGGACGCTCTGGAAGCAGGCCTCATGCGTCCATCCACCTCCCCGGCGGGAGCAGGGTTTTTCTTTGTGGCCAAGAAAGACGGTGGATTACGTCCTTGCATCGACTACCGGGGACTCAATGCCATAACCGTCCGTAACCGTTACCCGCTACCCCTTATGGCCACAGCCTTCGAGCTGCTCCAGGAAGCAGTTGTTTTCACTAAGCTTGACCTGCGGAACGCATACCATCTTGTGCGGATCAGACCTGGTGACGAGTGGAAGACCGCTTTCAACACGCCTACTGGTCACTATGAATACTTGGTGATGCCCTTCGGCCTGACCAACGCCCCAGCGGTGTTCCAAGCGCTCATAAACGATGTGCTTAGGGATATGCTTAACATATTTGTGTTCGTTTACTTGGATGACATCCTCATCTTTTCGAGCTCCCTTCAAGAACACACTAAGCATGTCAGACAAGTACTCAAACGCCTCCTGGACAGCCATCTGTACGTTAAGCCGGAAAAATGTGAATTCCATTCATCCCGAGTACAATTCCTGGGATTTGTAGTGGAACCCGGTCGAGTCCAAATGGACCCCAGGAAGGTAGGGGCGGTAGCGGATTGGCCCACCCCCAAATCCGTTAAGGAAGTTCAGCGTTTCCTGGGCTTCACAAACTTTTACCTCAAATTCATCAAGAACTTCAGCTTGGTGGCAGCCCCTCTCTCAGCTTTAACCAAGGGTGGCAATGCAAGGTTTTTGTGGGGAAGAGAAGCTGAGACGGCCTTCCAAGGACTCAAGCAGCGCGTTCTCTCTGCTCCCATCCTGATACTACCGACTACGGATGAACCATTTGTGGTGGAGGTAGACGCATCAGAGGTTGGTGTTGGAGCTGTCCTGTCTCAGAGGGGTGAAGACAAGAAGCTTCATCCGTGCGCTTTCTTCTCACACCGGCTTACCCCGACTGAGAGGAACTATGATGTGGGGATCGTGAACTCCTAGCGGTTAAGATGGCATTGAAGGAATGGAGACACTGGCTCGAGGGGCTTCTCACCCGTTTCAAGTGCTTACGGACCACAAAAATCTGGAGTATATCCAGCAGGCGAAGCGGTTGAACTCTAGACAAGCTAGATGGTCTCTTTTCTTCAATCGATTCCAGTTTATCCTCACCTATCGGCCCGGGTCGAAGAATATCAAACCGGATGCCCTGTCCCGAGTCTACGCTCCTGCCATTCGAGATGACACGGACATGCCTGTCCTTCCTGCTGCTAAGATTGTGGCTCCGATCTCGTGGCAAGTTGAGGATACCGTGAGACGTGCTCAAGCTAGCGAACCGGACCCGAAAGGAGGTCCTGCCAATCGGTTGTTTGTCCCCAAGGCAGTGAGGACTCAGGTCCTTCTGTGGGGGCACTCCTCTCGCCTCACCTGTCATCCGGGCGTAGGTCGCACCTTGGAGTTCATCCAGCGTAAGTTCTGGTGGCCTACCATAAGAGAAGACGTTGCCACTTTCGTCAATGCCTGTCCCGTGTGCTGCCAGGGCAAATCTTCTCACCTCCGCCCTCAAGGACTCCTTCACCCTTTACCTGTTCCCCACAGACCCTGGTCCCATATCTCATTGGACTTTATTACTGGACTTCCTCCATCCCATGGCAATACTACTATCCTAGTCATAATCGACAGGTTTTCAAAGGCGGCCAGGTTCGTCCCTCTGACTAAGTTACCTTCTGCCAAGGAAACGGCTGAGTTGGTAATTAATCATGTGTTCCGAGTCTTCGGCATTCCTCAAGATATGGTTTCTGACAGAGGTCCCCAGTTCGCCTCAAGGTTTTGGAAGGCCTTCTGCCAACTCATGGGGGCTTCTGCCAGTCTATCTTCAGGGTACCATCCGGAGTCCAACGGCCAAACAGAGAGGATGAATCAAGAGCTGGAAACCACCCTCCGATGTATGACTCGTGACAACCCGTCCACATGGTCATCCTTTATTGTTTGGGCCGAATACGCGCAAAACACCTTGCGCTCCTCCTCCACTGGTATGTCCCCGCACGAGTGTCAGTTTGGCTATGCTCCTCCATTGTTCCCGGACCAGAAGGCAGAAGTCAGAGTGCCTTCAGCCTTGAAGTTCGTCAGACGCTGTCGGCTTATGTGGAGGAAGACCCGTCTTAATCTTATGCGTTCCTCACAGAGGTACCAACAACAAGCCAACAGACGTCGCCGTCCCGGGCCTACCCTGCGACCCGGCCAGAGAGTCTGGCTCTCCACAAGAAACTTACCTCTACGGGTGGAGTCTCGCAAGCTGTCCCAAAAATACATCGGTCCCTTCAAGGTTGCCAGGAGAGTTAACCCAGTTTCTTATCGCCTACACTTACCCAGATCCCTTAAGATTAATCCCACATTTCACATTTCATTGTTAAAACCTGTTGTTTTTTCTCCCCTTGTCCCGGCAGACAGACCTCCCCCTCCGCCTCGTGTCATTGGAGGCCAGCCGGCTTATACCGTCCATCGGATACTGGATTCCCGCCGGGTGCAGCGGTCCTGGCAGTATCTGGTGGACTGGGAAGGCTACGGTCCCGAGGAGCGCTCCTGGGTTCCTGCCAAAGACATCCTGGATCCTGACCTCATTCGTCAGTTCAGGGCCCTCCACCCTGAGAGAGCTGGTAGGAACGTCAGGAGCCGTTCCTAGGGGGGGGATTCTGTCAGGATTTGGCCAGGGTTGTTCCGGGTTTTGGTCACTAGATGCCCCCATTGTGCTTTTTGACCTTATGTTTTTTCCCTTGTTCCCCATTATTATTTGCACCTGTACTTCGTTTTCCCTGATTGTATTTAAACCCTTAGTTTCCCTCAGTTCTGTGCTCTGTGTTTGTATGTTAGCACCCAGCCCTAGTGTTCTGTTTTCCTGTCGATTCCGGTGGATGCTCTTGTGGAATTCTGTTTTTGTTTTTGAGTGTCTCTTGAGGCTTTTTTGTGCTATTCCTACCACCTTTTGGATTTGCCATTTTTGTATTTAAGGACTTCTCCTTTTTACTTTATTAAATACACCGTCTTAAGTACTGCTGTGTCTGCCTCATCTTCTGGGTTCTGCTGACTATTCGTGGCTCAGTTGGTTAAGTGACTGTTTCTCACTCCGGAGACCCAGGTTCGTAACCGGGTCCTGACACTACCATCTATAAACTGCAATCATAAACTCACTTTCCACTTCCAGCAAAACAAGTGGGAAGAAACGGTGAAGGAGAAGCTAATGGGGAATCCCCTGAAGCACAGATGTAATTGGTCGAGTTGGTATGAGGTGATTTGATCCTTTAAGTTTGTCAGGAGCTGCTTGTGAAACTGACACAGACTAGAATAACATACTCCAAACAAAACAGACATACAAGCAAAATATTAATATAAAACTTTCTGGAAATCAATTGGGGTAGTTGCTGAATAACCTAGATTTTGCATGACATTTTGTGATTTATAAAATAAAGATTTGTGATTGGGTGTAGATACATTATATAAACACCTTTTCTCATATTTTAAGAAACTTGCCAGCTTGTTGATGTGGTTTCTGCTTTTCCAACTTCCTGTTCAGCTTAGCTGGCCGACTAGGAAACTTAGCAGTGCATGGAACACAAGTAGTGACTTGGCGCTTTTTACTCATATTTACGGCCACATGCTCTGCCACAAATACAGTTACACAAACACACATACCACACACACACACATTCACACTGTTGATGATTAGCTACCGGAGAGAGAGACCAAATCAAGACGCTGGACAGAGTGGAATCAAGTATAGCAAAAAGGCAGTTTATTAAGTAAAAGATATCTTGTCCTCTAATTAAGCGTGCACGGACCTAGTCATATGGCTCAGAAGGAGGCAGCTGACAAGGATCCCTAAACAGAGTGTGCAACAGATTTTGTACATAGAATGACGTAGGTTGATTCTTGTAGTTCTGTCTTCTGACTGGTTGGTGAAGGTTGGAGGCGGGTCCTGACCGAGCCTGTGCAGGAGCCTTATTGGTGCCCTGTGAAGTCGTCCCATCCTGGCTCCTGCCCAGTAGAAAGGGGAGTGGAGTGTGTGTGTGTGTGTGTGTGTTTATGCAAGAAGATTTTTGTGTGTCCCGTTATGGCCAGCTGTGTGTGTTCGTGCGATGGAATGTCCGTGTGTGTCCCGGAGTCGTGAGATAAGGGAGCAAATGGGGTCGTGAAATAACATAGCTGAGGGGGGTAGTTTATTGCTGGGTATGTGTCCTGGTTCCTGTTTTAGCAGGAGTACAAGAAATGACTTGAGTCAGGCAGATTAGCTTAGCGCTGTATAATATACGAGCCATGTGTATGAATAATTATATAACAACACACAGTCGTAGGCACAGAAGGAGCACAGCATACCAGGGCGGTGTGTCACTACACTCCACATTAAAGAAACACAGGCCCCCTCTGATACACAGTTGTGATTGGTTAAGCTGGTATATGGTGATCACCAATACAGTCCTGAGGTCACTATAGTTTACCTTCCCCAGTGAGCTAAACAACCTGGAAAGGAGTGCAGATAAACTAAAATAAGCTAAAATAACATGACGGTGAGTCATTGTCAATCTAATTGTTGGTCAAACAAGACTCCCAATGCCCAAATGTTACAAGTGTGATCAGTAGGTTAATATTTCATTTTTCTTGGTGTACCTCACATACAATAGTGTCCCTGTTTTTGCATTCCTCCTCTTCTCTCCCCTCCGTGTCCATGGTAACCTGCTGAATAACAGACACATTTCAATACCCCCCCAACCCTCCTTAAAGGCTGCACATTCAGGCTATAACCCTGGTTATTTGCCCTGATAGCTCACACAAGTCTGTTATCCACGGCTATTTGCTCACTGTTTCCAAAGTCTCTGGCAATGTGAAAGTTGTGAGTATAATGTTTTAGATCAGGGATTTCCAACCCTGTACATGGAGAGCTACTGTCTGGTAGGTTTTCACTCCAAATCTAATCTAGCACACCTGATTCTAATAATTATCTGCTTGATGAACTGAATCCGTTTTTTTATTAACCTTTATTTAACTAGGCAAGTCATTTAAGAACAAATTCTTTTTTACAATGACGACCTACACCGGCCAAACCTGGGCCAATTGTGCGCTGCCCTATGGGACTCCCAATCACAGCCGGTTGTGATACAGCCTGGAATCGAACCAGGGAGTCTGTAGTGACGCCTCAAGCAATGAGATGCAGTGCCTTAGACAGCTGCGCCACTCAGGAGCCCACAGAGGTTGGAGTGAAAAGGAAAAGGAAAACTGTTTCTTTTGTTTGGTTAAACCTCCTATGGCTGCGGTCCCTGTACAGGGATCAGAATCAGCGGAAATTCCAGAGCGCCAACTAATAGTACTTGATGCAACTCTAACTTTCATTAAAACACACATGCAGGGTACTCAATTAAAGCGGCAGTGTAGCCTAGTGGTTAGAGCGTTGGGCTAGTAACCGGAAGGTTGCAAGTTCAAATCCCTGAGCTGACAAGGTCCAATTCTGTCGTTCTGCCCCTGAACAGGCAGTTAACCCACTGTTCCTAGGCCGTCATTGAAAATAAGAATTTGATCTTAACTGACTTGCCTGGTTAAATTAAGGAAAATAAAAAGCTACACTTGTTGCCAACATGTCAGATTTTTAAAAGGCTTTTTGGCGAAAGAATGAGAAGCTATTATCTGATAGCAGGCAACACGCCGAAATACCAGAAGGGGACGTAAACAAAATAATTAGCGTAGCCGGCGCTACACAAAACGCAGAAATAAAATATAAAACATTCATTACCTTTGACGAGCTTCTTTGTTGGCACTCCTATATGTCCCATAAACATCACAATTGGGTCTTTTTTTCGATTAAATCAGTCCATGTATACCCAAAATGTCCATTTATGAACACCGTCAAATCCAGGAAAAAACTCTGTTTCAAAACGCAACGTCATTTTTTTAAATTAAAAAAATTGCCTATAAACTTTGACAAAACACTTCAAACTACTTTTGTAATCCAACTTTAGGTATTAGTAAACGTTAATAAACGATCAAATTGATCACTGGGCGATCTGTATTCAATAGCAGCAAGTTTTGAAATCATCGTGTTTAAATGTTTAACGTGCCACAGAGGGTGGTTTTGCTTTGGACATATTTGTGTTGTCAGAGCTTATTTGTTTGACATGCTTGAAGATGATTCTCTTAATATGCAGTAGTAGAAAACTAATATCCCAAAGGGGAACTGGTTTAGTTGCATTGCTGTTTATTTAATCATTCCCTGGAGGTTTAGTTAATATTTTATTACAACTTGTCAGACACTCCTAACCCTCCTCATAGGCTACCCTGTCAGGCTATAACCTGTTTATTTGCCCTGACAGTAGTCTGTTGTCCACAGCTATCTGCTCATTGTTTTCCAAGGTCTCTGGCAAAGTTAAAGTTATGAATCTAATGTTTTAGATTATACTAGTGGAGAGTGTTTATTCTTCTTTAGTAGTTCTTATGCATTTAGCTCAGACTGTAGGTGAGGTGTCATGTTTCAGACTGGTGTCAGAGAGGGACAGCATTGTGATCCAGAGGTCTGGTGTGGGGTGGGGTTCTTAATCATAATGTACACGCTCATTGTATTTTATTATTTATGGTGTTGAGGGTAAAGTTTCTGGTTGCTGTTGCGGAGTATCTCCAACACTTATTGGTTATCTAAAGCAGGGCAGGACACTTTTGTTACAGTCCAGCTTTATGGTAAAACACTGATTCAAACTAATCATGGTCTAGATTAAAGCCCATTAACAGTCAGTTGATTAGTTTAATCAGTTGTGTTATAGATTGTTTACCTAAACAGCCCATATATGCTACAGCTCAGCGTTCAACACCATAGTGCCCACAAATCTCATCACTAAGCTAAGGACCCTGGGACTGAACACCTCCCTCTGCAACTGGATCCTGGACTTCCTGACGGGCCAACCCCAGGTGGTAAGGGTAGGTAACAGCACATCTGCCACCCTGGTCCTCAACATGGGGGCCCCTCAGGGGTGCGTGTTTAGTCCCCTCCTGTACTCCCTGTTCACCCACGACTGCATGGCCAAGCACAACTCCAACACCATCATTAAGTTTGCTGACAACACAACAGTGGTAGGCCTGATCACTGACATCGATGAGACAGCCTATAGGGAGGAGGTCAGAGACCTTGCAGAATGGTGCCAGGACAACAACCTCTCCCTCAACGTGAGCAAGACAAAGGAGATGATCGTGGACTACAGGAAAATTAGGGTTGAACATGCCCCCATTCACGTCGACAAGGCTGTAGTTGAGCAGGTCGAGAGTTTCATGTTCCTTGGTGTCTACATCACCAACAAGCTATCATGGTCCAAACACACCAAGAAAGTTGTGAAGAGGGCACCCCTTTCCCCCTCAGGAGACTGAAAAGATTTGGCATGGGTCCCCAGATCCTCAATATATCCACATAATGTTCCTTCTTCATGATGCTATCTATTTTGTGAAGTGCACCCGTCCCTCCTGCAGCATAGCACCCCACAGCATGATGCTGCCACCCATGCTTCACGGTTGGGATGGTGTTCTTTGGCTTGCAAGCCTCCCCCTTTTTCCTCCAAACATAATGATGGTCATTATGGCTAAACAGTTCAATTTCTGTTTCATCAGACCAGAGGACATTTCCCCAAAAAGTACAATCTTTGTCCCCATGTGCAGTTGCAAACCGTTGTCAGGCTTTTTTTATGTCGGTTTTGGAGCAGTGGCTTCTTCCTTGCTGAGCAGCCTTTCAGAAACTGAGTTTGAAGGTAGGTCTTGAAATACATCCACAGGTAGACCTCCAATTGACTCAAATGATGTCAATTAGCTGATCAGAAGCTTCTAAAGCCATGACATAATTTTCTGGAATTTTCAATGAAGGCACAGTCAATTTAGTGTATGTAAACTTCTGACCCACTGGAATTGTGAAACAGTGAATTATAAGTGAAATAATCTGTAAACAATTGTTGGAAAAATGACTTGTGTCATGCACAAAGTAGATGTCCTAACCGACTCTCCAAAACTATAGTTTGTTAACAAGAAATTTGTCAAGTGGTTGATAAACAAGTTTTAATGACTCCAACCTAAGTGTACTGTATGTAAACTTCCTACTTCAACTGTAGGTCCTGGATGGCAGGAAGCTTGGCCCCAGTGATATACATCTCAAGACATCAGTCTGGAACTTAAAGCTTGGTCGCAAATGGGTCTTCCAAATGGACAATGACCCCAAGCATACATCCAAAGTTGTGGCAAAATGGCTTAAGGACAACAAGGTCAAGGTATTGGAGTGGCCATCACAAAGCCCTGACCTCAATCCCATAGACAATTTGTGGGCAGAACTGAAAAAGCGTGACTCAGTTACACCAGCTCTGTCAGGAGGAATGGGCCAAAATTCACCAAAACTTCTGGAAGGCTACCTGAAACATTTGACCCAAGTTAAACAATTTAAAGGCAATGCTACCAAATACTAATTGAGTATATGTAAACTTCTGACCCACTGGGAATGTGATGAAAGAAATAAAAGCTGAAATAAATAATTCTCTCTACTATTATTCTGACATTTCACATTCTTAAAATAAAGTGGTGATCCTAACTGACCTTAAACAGGGAATTTTTACTAGGATTAAATGTCAGGAATTGTGGAAAAACTGAGTTTAAATGAATTTGGCTAAGGTGTATGCAAACTTCCAAATTCAACTGAATATATTAGGCAGTGTCAGAGGAAGGCCCGAAAAATTGTCAAAGACTCTAGTCACCCAAGTCATAGACTGTTCTCTCTGCTACCGCACGGCAAGTGGTCCCGGAGCGCCAAGTCTCGGTCCAAAAGGCTCCTTAACAGCTTCTACCCCGAATCATAAGACTGCTGAACAATTCATCAAATGGCTGACCAGACTATTTTCTAAACTGCATTGTTGGTTGAGGGCTTGTATTCGGCGCTTGTGACAAATACAATTTGATTTGTAGTCAGGAAGGTAAACAGGAAAGGTAGTTGGTTGAGAGGGTAGGAGAACTAGCCTAAGGTACAAATTAATAAAACCAAAAGCTTACCTTGACTTGGAAGAGTTCCAGTGTTGGATAGCTATAGCCAGCTAGCTAACATAGCATCGCTCTCTGTTTACGCTGGGTAGCTAGCTCTTTCTCTCTCTCTCTCTCTCTCTCTCTATCGTTTCTCCATTTTAGAGTAATGTCATTCTCTTTTTGAGTCAAGACGGGTCACTCAACCGAGACTGCTCTTCTCTGGGTCACGGAGGCTCTCCACACTGCCATAGCGGACTCTCTCTCCTCTGTTCTCATCCTCTTAGATCTGTATGCTGCCTTTGACACCGTGATCCTCCTCTCCACCCTCTCAGGGCTGGACGTCTCAGGCTCTGCACACACTTGGATTGCATCCTACCTGGTAGGCCGCTCCTACCAGGTGACATGGAGAGGATCTGTGTCTGCACCACGTACTCTCACTACTGGTGTCCCCCAGGGCTCGGTTCTAGGCCATCTCCTTTTCTCTTTATACACCAAGTCACTTGTCTCCGTCATATCCTCATATGGTCTCTCCTATCATTGCTATGCGGATGACACTCAACTACTTTTCTCCTTACCCCTTTTGACACCCAGGTGGCGACACTCATCTCTGTGCGCCTGGCAGATATCTCAACTTGAATGTCGGCCCACCACCTCAACCTCGAAAAGACGGGAGTACTCTTCCTCCAAGGAAGACCTGCCTGCTCAAAGACCTATCCATCACGGTTGACAACTCCACAGTGTCGCCCTTCCAGAGTGCAAAGAACCTTGGCATGACCCTGGACAACACCCTGTTGTCCTCTGCAAACATCAAAGCAGTGACTGGCTCCTGCAGGTTCATGCTCTACAACATCCGTAGAGTACGACCTTTCCTCACACAGGAAGCGGCGCAGGTCCTAATCCAGGCACTTGTCCTCTCCCATGTGGACTACTGCAACTCTGTTGGCTGGGCTGCCCGCTTGTAGCATCAACCCCCTGCAGTTTATCTAGAAGGCTGCAGCACGCCAGGTTTTCAACCTTCCCAGGTTCTCTCATGTCACCCTGCTCCTCCGCACACTCCACTGGCTTGGAGTCAAAGCTCGCATCCACTACAAGACCATGGTGCTTACGGAACAGCAACAGGAGCTGTCTCTCCCTACCTTCAGGCTATGCTCAAACCCTACACCCCAACCCGAGCACTCCGTTCTGCCACCTCAGGTCTCTTGGCCTTCCCATCCCTACAGGAGGCCAGCTCCCGCTCAGCCCAGTCCGAGCTCTTCTCTGTCCTGGCCACCGATTGGTGAAACAAGCTTCCCCCAGAAGCTAGGACAGCAGAGCCCTGCCCATCTTCATAAAACATCTGAAACACAACCTATTCAGTGACTTAAATAATCCTCCTCCCCACCTCGACACCCTACCCCAAAAATTAAATAAATTAAATAACTAGTAAAAAAAAATGACCAGCACTTGCACTTAACCAGCACAGGGAGGTTAGAACTATGAGCCTCCTGGGTTTTGTATTGAAGTCAATGTACCCAGAGGAGGACAGAAGCTATCTGTCCTCTGGCTACACCATGGTGCTACCCTTCAGAGTGCTGCAGAGGCTACTGTAGACCCTTCATTGCAAAACAATGTGTTTTAATCAATTATTTGGTGACACGTGAATATATTTATTATAGTTTGATCTTTAAAGGATACCTTTTAAGATATTTCACAATTTTCTTTGTTTCTGAAATTCACTGGTCCTCCCCTTCCCCTTCCTCTGAGAAGCCTCGACTGGATCACAGAAGGCGAAGGCTGTGGCTTACCTTCCCTGACATTTGTGGTCTGTTGAAAATAAAAGAGAGCCGCACACTCAGATGCAATAATTTAATTACCAACGTTTCGACAGCCAAGCTGTCTTCATCAGGGTATAATCACAAACACTGCGGGATGACTTGTTTATATAGTGTCAAAAGACACAGGTGTCTGTAATCATGGCCAAGAGTGGCCTAATATCATTGGTTAATAATAAAATATTAAAATGTCATACATTTTAACAGCATACAATGTTAACAGCATACAATGTTAACAGCATACAAACAAATGGATAACATTTGTGGTCTGTTGGCCTGGTAAACTGCTCTTAGTGGCTTATGTCGTATTTCAATCCTGAGTTGAAGTTGGAGTCACATAGTTAATACTACAGAATGTGGTATTAATGTTCAAATCAAATGTTATTGGTCACATACACATAGTTAGCAGATGTTATTGGTCACATACACATGGTTAGCAGATGTTATTGGTCACATACACATGGTTAGCAGATGTTATTGGTCACATACACATGGTTAGCAGATGTTATTGGTCACATACACATGGTTAGCAGATGTTATTGGTCACATACACATGGTTAGCAGATGTTATTGGTCACATACACATGGTTAGCAGATGTTATTGGTCACATACACATGGTTAGCAGATGTTATTGGTCACATACACATGGTTAGCAGATGTTATTGGTCACATACACATGGTTAGCAGATGTTAATGGTCACATACACATGGTTAGCAGATGTTAATGCAAGTCCTTGTAAACCGTGTCACCTTTGTTACTGTAACTGTAACTGAAAAGGCCAACAGACCAGGATGTATATTATTCAGACCACTGAAAAGGCCAACAGACCAGGATGTATATTATTCAGACCACTGAAAAGGCCAACAGACCAGGATGTATATTATTCAGACCACTGAAAAGGCCAACAGACCAGGATGTATATTATTCAGACCACTGAAAAGGCCAACAGACCAGGATGTATATTATTCAGACCACTGTAAAGGCAAGTTGACCAGGATGTATATTATTCAGACCACTGAAAAGGCAAGTTGACCAGGATGTATATTATTCAGACCACTGAAAAGGCAAGTTGACCAGGATGTATATTATTCAGACCACTGAAAAGGCAAGTTGACCAGGATGTATATTATTCAGACCACTGAATAATGTACATCCATCCCATCACACAGGTCTATGTGTGTTCTTTAGGGCAGTGGTTCAACCTTTTTCGGTTTTACTGTTCCACCAACTGAATTTTGCTCTGCCAGGAGTGAGCCTGAAGTACTCCCTCATTTTACCAGTAGGCCTACAGCCTCACTGTTCTAGGAAATGTTTAAAAACCATTTCACTGGTACGCATAGAAACTCTACTTCCAAATAAACAATGAGTATCAAACATGAGCGATAGACGCAGCTGAAACGTGTGTATACCCAGATACATTGTGTGACACCAGAACGGTGGCAGTAATTGCAACACAATCAAAATGAATTTATATAAAGATTTATTTGAGAAAGTTAAAAAAAGAGAAGTTAATATTTCATGATCCTTTCCTGACACACTGCATCTCCAACACTTTAGTACAGTACTATGATAATACACTATTATTCAACTCCCTTGGATTTCTTTACATAATATGGGATTCAAATGAATTTCATTGTCATTTTTTTGTCAATGATCCACACAAAATACTCTGTCATGCCGAAATAAAATGTTTTTTTTTAAATAAAACATTCATAAAAATATAAAACACTAATATACCTTGATTACATAAGTATTCACCTGAGCCAATACATGTTAGAAACACCTTTGGCAGGGATTACAGCTGTTAGTCTTCTTGGGTACATGTGCAATATTTTCCCCATCATTCTTTTCAAAATTCTTCAAGCTCTGTCAAGGTGTTGGGGATCATGGCTAGACAGCAATTATTCAGTCTTGCCCTAAATTTTCAAGCAGATTTAAATCAAAACTGTAACTTGGCCACTCAGGAACATTCACTGTCTTCTTGGTAAGCAACTGCAAAGTCGATTTGGCCTTGTGTTATAGGTTATTGAAGGGTGAATTCCTCTCCTAGTGTCTGATGTAAAGCAGACTGAAGCATGTTTTACACTAGGATTTTGCCTGGGCTAAGCTCCATCCCATTTATTTTTATCCTGAACAACTCCCCAGTCTTTGACGATGTCAAGCATATCCAGAATACTTGTGATACCCACGGTACAGTACGTAGTGAATTAGACTATTTTCTTAGCGTGGCATGACATTTTCCTAAACCTGATTTATTCCCATCAGCACTCCTAAGACTTCGCTTCTACAGCTGATGTTAGTACAATTAGAGTAAAAATTATGCAAAGCATTGGTTTACAGGTACTGTTGTACAAGAATCTGAATATGAAAATGTATAAAAAGATTACAACTGTAAGAAGAGTTAAAGAGATGGAATGCAGGCAGAGACAATCCAGCAGCATCCTGATCTGGGGGTTTGGGTAGTCCTGAGGGTTGTCCCAGTCTCTGGTGGTTGGGTCCAAACAGCTTGGTTAAGGGATGGGTAGTCCTGAGGTCTGTCCCAGTCTCTGGTGGTTGGGTAGTCCTGAGTGTTGTCCCAGTCTCTGGTGGTTGGGTAGTCCTGAGTGCTGTCCCAGTCTCTGGTGGTTGGGTAGTCCTGAGTGCTGTCCCAGTCTCTGGTGGTTGGGTCCAAACAGCTTGGTTAAGGGATGGGTAGTCCTGAGGGCTGTCCCTGTCTCTGGTGGTTTGGTCCAAACAGCTTGGTTAAGGGATGGGTAGTCCTGAGTGCTGTCCGTGTCTCTGGTGGTTGGGTCCAAACAGCTTGGTTAAGGGATGGGTAGTCCTGAGTGCTGTCCCAGTCTCTGGTGGTTGGGTCCAAACAGCTTGGTTAAGGGCTGGGTAGTCCTGAGTGCTGTCCCAGTCTCTGGTGGTTGGGTCCAAACAGCTTGGTTAAGGGCTGGGTAGTCCTGAGGGCTGTCCCTGTCTCTGGTGGTTGGGTCCAAACAGCTTGGTTAAGGGCTGGGTAGTCCTGAGGGCTGTCCCTGTCTCTGGTGGTTGGGTCCAAATAGCTTGGTTAAGGGATGGGTAGTCCTGAGGGTTGTCCCAGTCTCTGGTGGTTGGGTAGTCCTGAGTGCTGTCCCAGTCTCTGGTGGTTGGGTAGTCCTGAGTGCTGTCCCAGTCTCTGGTGGTTGGGTCCAAACAGCTTGGTTAAGGGATGGGTAGTCCTGAGGGTTATCTGTGTCTCTGGTGGTTTGGTCCAAACAGCTTGGTTAAGGGATGGGTAGTCCTGAGGGTTGTCCGTGTCTCTGGTGGTTTGGTCCAAACAGCTTGGTTAAGGGATGGGTAGTCCTGAGGGTTGTCCGTGTCTCTGGTGGTTGGGTCCAAACAGCTTGGTTAAGGGATGGGTAGTCCTGAGGGCTGTCCCTGTCTCTGGTGGTTTGGTCCAAACAGCTTGGTTAAGGGCTGGGTAGTCCTGAGGGCTGTCCCTGTCTCTGGTGGTTGGGTCCAAACAGCTTGGTTAAGGGATGGGTAGTCCTGAGGGCTGTCCGTGTCTCTGGTGGTTTGGTCCAAACAGCTTGGTTAAGGGATGGGTAGTCCTGAGGGTTGTCCGTGTCTCTGGTGGTTTGGTCCAAACAGCTTGGTTAAGGGATGGGTAGTCCTGAGGGTTGTCCGTGTCTCTGGTGGTTGGGTCCAAACAGCTTGGTTAAGGGATGGGTAGTCCTGAGGGCTGTCCCTGTCTCTGGTGGTTTGGTCCAAACAGCTTGGTTAAGGGCTGGGTAGTCCTGAGGGCTGTCCGTGTCTCTGGTGGTTGGGTAGTCCTGAGTGCTGTCCCAGTCTCTGGTGGTTGGGTCCAAACAGCTTGGTTAAGGGATGGGTAGTCCTGAGGGTTGTCCGTGTCTCTGGTGGTTTGGTCCAAACAGCTTGGTTAAGGGATGGGTAGTCCTGAGGGCTGTCCCTGTCTCTGGTGGTTGGGTCCAAACAGCTTGGTTAAGGGATGGGTAGTCCTGAGGGCTGTCCCTGTCTCTGGTGGTTTGGTCCAAACAGCTTGGTTAAGGGATGGGTAGTCCTGAGTGCTGTCCGTGTCTCTGGTGGTTGGGTCCAAACAGCTTGGTTAAGGGATGGGTAGTCCTGAGTGCTGTCCCAGTCTCTGGTGGTTGGGTCCAAACAGCTTGGTTAAGGGCTGGGTAGTCCTGAGTGCTGTCCCAGTCTCTGGTGGTTGGGTCCAAACAGCTTGGTTAAGGGCTGGGTAGTCCTGAGGGCTGTCCCTGTCTCTGGTGGTTGGGTCCAAACAGCTTGGTTAAGGGCTGGGTAGTCCTGAGGGCTGTCCCTGTCTCTGGTGGTTGGGTCCAAATAGCTTGGTTAAGGGATGGGTAGTCCTGAGGGTTGTCCCAGTCTCTGGTGGTTGGGTAGTCCTGAGTGCTGTCCCAGTCTCTGGTGGTTGGGTAGTCCTGAGTGCTGTCCCAGTCTCTGGTGGTTGGGTCCAAACAGCTTGGTTAAGGGATGGGTAGTCCTGAGGGTTATCTGTGTCTCTGGTGGTTTGGTCCAAACAGCTTGGTTAAGGGATGGGTAGTCCTGAGGGTTGTCCGTGTCTCTGGTGGTTTGGTCCAAACAGCTTGGTTAAGGGATGGGTAGTCCTGAGGGTTGTCCGTGTCTCTGGTGGTTGGGTCCAAACAGCTTGGTTAAGGGATGGGTAGTCCTGAGGGCTGTCCCTGTCTCTGGTGGTTTGGTCCAAACAGCTTGGTTAAGGGCTGGGTAGTCCTGAGGGCTGTCCCTGTCTCTGGTGGTTGGGTCCAAACAGCTTGGTTAAGGGATGGGTAGTCCTGAGGGCTGTCCGTGTCTCTGGTGGTTTGGTCCAAACAGCTTGGTTAAGGGATGGGTAGTCCTGAGGGTTGTCCGTGTCTCTGGTGGTTTGGTCCAAACAGCTTGGTTAAGGGATGGGTAGTCCTGAGGGTTGTCCGTGTCTCTGGTGGTTGGGTCCAAACAGCTTGGTTAAGGGATGGGTAGTCCTGAGGGCTGTCCCTGTCTCTGGTGGTTTGGTCCAAACAGCTTGGTTAAGGGCTGGGTAGTCCTGAGGGCTGTCCGTGTCTCTGGTGGTTGGGTAGTCCTGAGTGCTGTCCCAGTCTCTGGTGGTTGGGTCCAAACAGCTTGGTTAAGGGATGGGTAGTCCTGAGGGTTGTCCGTGTCTCTGGTGGTTTGGTCCAAACAGCTTGGTTAAGGGATGGGTAGTCCTGAGGGTTGTCCGTGTCTCTGGTGGTTGGGTCCAAACAGCTTGGTTAAGGGATGGGTAGTCCTGAGGGCTGTCCCTGTCTCTGGTGGTTGGGTCCAAACAGCTTGGTTAAGGGATGGGTAGTCCTGAGGGCTGTCCCTGTCTCTGGTGGTTGGGTCCAAACAGCTTGGTTAAGGGCTGGGTAGTCCTGAGGGCTGTCCCTGTCTCTGGTGGTTGGGTCCAAACAGCTTGGTTAAGGGATGGGTAGTCCTGAGGGCTGTCCCTGTCTCTGGTGGTTGGGTCCAAACAGCTTGGTTAAGGGATGGGTAGTCCTGAGGGATGACAGTGTCTCTGGTGGTTTGGTCCAAACAGCTTGGTTAAGGGATGGGTAGTCCTGAGGGCTGACAGTGTCTCTGGTGGTTGGGTCCAAATAGCTTGGTTAAGGGATGGGTAGTCCTGAGGGCTGTCCCTGTCTCTGGTGGTTGGGTCCAAACAGCTTGGTTAAGGGATGGGTAGTCCTGAGGGCTGTCCCTGTCTCTGGTGGTTGGGTCCAAACAGCTTGGTTAAGGGATGGGTAGTCCTGAGGGCTGTCCCTGTCTCTGGTGGTTGGGTCCAAATAGCTTGGTTAAGGGATGGGTAGTCCTGAGGGCTGTCCCAGTCTCTGGTGGTTTGGTCCAAACAGCTTGGTTAAGGGATGGGTAGTCCTGAGGGCTGTCCCTGTCTCTGGTGGTTGGGTAGTCCTGAGGGCTGTCCCAGTCTCTGGTGGTTGGGTCCAAACAGCTTGGTTAAGGGATGGGTAGTCCTGAGTGCTGTCCCAGTCTCTGGTGGTTGGGTCCAAACAGCTTGGTTAAGGGATGGGTAGTCCTGAGGGCTGTCCCTGTCTCTGGTGGTTGGGTCCAAACAGCTTGGTTAAGGGATGGGTAGTCCTGAGTGCTGTCCCTGTCTCTGGTGGGTGGGTCCAAACAGCTTGGTTAAGGGATGGGTAGTCCTGAGGGTTGTCCGTGTCTCTGGTGGTTTAGTCCAAACAGCTTGGTTAAGGGATGGGTAGTCCTGAGGGCTGTCCCTGTCACTTTCTCCTGCAGAAAAAAAAGAAAGAGAGAGGGAAGAGAGAATGAAAAGGTTGTAGGAAGCAGTATCTAGGAATGTGGTGGTCAGGTCCTCAGTGACATAATCACAGTATTTATGAGGTGTCTGTTGGTCAGGTCCTCAGTGACATTATAATCATAAGCTACAGTGGGGCAAAAAAGTATTTAGTCAGCCACCAATTGTGCAAGTTCTCCCACTTAAAAAGATGAGAGGCCTGTAATTTTCATCATAGGTACACTTCAACTATGACAGACAAAATGAGAAAAAAAATCCAGAAAATCACATTGTAGGATTTTTAATGAATTTATTTGCAAATTATGGTGGAAAATAAGTATTTGGTCAATAACAAAAGTTTATCTCAATACTTTGTTATATACACTTTGTTGGCAATGACAGAGGTCAAATGTTTTCTGTAAGTCTTCACAAGGTTTTCACACACTGTTGCTGGTATTTTGGCCCATTCCTCCATGTAGATCTCCTCTAGAGCAGTGATGTTTTGGGGCTGTTGCTGGGCAACATGGACTTTCAACTCCCTCCAAAGATTTTCTATGGGGTTGAGATCTGGAGACTGGCTAGGCCACTCCAGGACCTTGAAATGCTTCTTACGAAGCCACTCCTTCATTGTCATGCTGAAAGACCCAGCCACGTTTCATCTTCAATGCCCTTGCTGATGGAGGAGGTTTTCACTCAAAATCTCACGATACATGGCCCCATTCATTCTTTCCTTTACACGGATCAGTCGTCCTGGTCCCTTTGCAGAAAAACAGCCCCAAAGCATGATGTTTCCAAGCCCCATGCTTCACAGTAGGTATGGTGTTCTTGGGATGCAACTCAGCAGTCATTGTCCTCCAAACACGACGAGTTGAGTTTTTACCAAAAAGTTCTATTTGGGTTTCATCTGACCATATGACATTCTCCCAATCTTCTTCTGGATCATCCAAATGCTCTCTAGCAAAATTCAGACGGGCCTGGACATGTACTGGCTTAAGCAGGGGGACACGTCTGGCACTGCAGGATTTGAGTCCCTGGCGGCAAAGTGTGTTACTGATGGTAGGCTTTGTTACTTTGGTCCCAGCTCTCTGCAGGTCATTCACTAGGTCCCCCCGTGTGGTTCTGGGATTTTTGCTCACCGTTCTTGTGATCATTTTGACCCCACGGGATGAGATCTTGCATGAAGCCCCAGATCGAGGGAGATTATCAGTGGTTTTGTATGTCTTCCATTTCCTAATAATTGCTCCCACAGTTGATTTCTTCAAACCAAGCTGCTTACCTATTGCAGATTCAGTCTTCCCAGCCTGGTGCAGGTCTACAATTTTGTTTCTGGTGTCCTTTGACAGCTCTTTGGTCTTGGCCATAGTGGAGTTTGGAGTGTGACTGTTTGAAGTTGTGGACAGGTGTCTTTTATACTGATAACAAGTTCAAACAGGTGCCATTAATACAGGTAACGAGTGGAGGACAGAGGAGCCTCTTAAAGAAGAAGTTACAGGTCTGTGAGAGACAGAAATCTTGCTTGTTTGTATGTGACCAAATACTTATTTTCCACCATAATTTGTAAATAAATTCATTAAAAATCCTACAATGTGATTTTCTGGATTTTGTTTTCTAATTTTGTCTGTCATAGTTGAAGTGCACCTATGATGAAAATTACAAGCCTCTTTCATCTTTTTAAGTGGGAGAACTTGCACAATTGGTGGCTGACTAAATACTTTTTTTGCCCCACTGTATATCGTTACAGTCAGAACACACTCACCCTTATACGACATGGTTTCTATTTATTTTGCGCTTCTTGATACACCAGTAAGCAATGGCAATGCAAATGCAAATGACGACCAGGACAAGGATCAGTAAACACCACCACAGTTCACCCCCTTAAGAACAACAGATAAAGGAACACAAAATGATGGAATAAGTATGTATCATATTACATTTGGAGGACTAATTATTTACAATGAGGAGGAATCATAAAGCATGAAGCATTAATCAAATCAACGGATTAATAAAATTACAAAAGACAGACAGTACAATTTGCAAAGCCACTAAGGAGTAGATTTGTCTGTCAGAGGGAAATTGTCAGTGTTGAGCAGCATTGCTGCTCTGTGTATTTCTGCACTCACCAGGATGTCCGTTTTGACCACCAGCTCCAGTGAAGTCTGGACCTGTCATCAAGACAAACAACTCAGAACAGCCAGACTTGTTTTCATTGAACTACAGTGCCTTGCGAAAGTATTCGGCCCCCTTGAACTTTGCGACCTTTTGCCACATTTCAGGCTTCAAACATAAAGATATAAAACTGTATTTTTTTGTGAAGAATCAACAACAAGTGGGACACAATCATGAAGTGGAACGACATTTATTGTATATTTCAAACTTTTTAACAAATCAAAAACTGAAAAAATGGGCGTGCAAAATTATTCAGCCCCTTCACTTTCAGTGCAGCAAACTCTCTCCAGAAGTTCAGTGAGGATCTCTGAATGATCCAATGTTGACCTATATGACTAATTATGATAAATACAATCCACCTGTGGATTGTCGTTCCACTTCATGATTGTGTCCCACTTGTTGTTGAGTCTTCACAAAAAAAATAAAGTTTTATATCTTTATGTTTGAAGCCTGAAATGTGGCAAAAGGTCACAAAGTTCAAGGGGGCCGAATACTTTCGCAAGGCACTGTATATACAGAACAATTAAGGCTCGCTGTCAAAGTTAGGATGGGATTCAATCCAATTGCGAATTTGGACAATGTGCCATTTTATGGTAATTTTCAATTCAGCCCCCATGATTGTGGTCTCCGTGAACACAGGAACAATGCATTTAAAACATGTATTGTGGGCAAAGCTCAATCAGACTGACTCCTGACCTTAGTGTTCAACTCAGCAAGGGACACTGCATAAAAGTGCTGTGTAAAATGACCATAAGATTCTCTACAGGCAGTTTGTGAAAATAATACAGAATGTTTGAATCAATGACTCACCATTCACAGTAGTTGACGCGATGCCAATGACAGAGCAATCTGAAATAGAAGAACAGGGTTGATTAGCCTAAATGCAACAACTGACAGACAGATCACATACAATATAGAAATTAGTTTTTGGTTTGGTTAACAGAGTTCTCATGCTCTATGATAAAGCCTACTTCCTATAGCCCCCTGGGATTATTGACACCCAGGACCATCGATTTATTCACTTCAGAGACACTCACTGGTTTGTTTATAGTTGGTAACGGCTGTGCTGTTGGCCTCCAGGGCAGGCTGGAGGCTCTCTGACACACTTCTGCACAAAGCATAAGAATAATCATCCTGGAGACACATGGTGCACTTCCCAGATGGAGGATAGGGAGTGGAGGTGCATTTCTGGAAAGGGCCTGGCACCAGCAGATTCTTGTTCAGATCACCATTAAGATCATAAAATATGGCCACCTCTGGGCATTTTGTGTGACAACACTGGAAACACGCGTCCTTCATTGCAACTGAGAGAGAGAGAGAGAGAGAGAGAGAGAGGGGCAGAGAGAGAGAGAGGCAGAGAGAGAGAGAGAGACAGAGAGAGAGAGAGAGAGAGAGAGACAGAGAGAGAGAGAGAAAGAGAGAGAGAAAGAGAAAGAGAGAGAGAGATGTATTCACACAAACAGGCAGAGAAGGATTACACTGGATTACACAGACAACTCATCACATTGACCATCCAGTGGAATAGAGACAAAGAATTACCAGTACCATGTTAACTTTGGTGTTAATCTTGGGTTGAAATAATTTATAGTGTTAATATATGTATAGATCAACAAACTGCATAACGGTCTCTCAGTTTGTTGGCAACGTGGGATCTGGAGCCTATACCGTCCGGGAATAGGTGGTTCGAATCTTACCCTGGAGGCAGCTCTGCAGAGTGATCACTAGCTGGCACAGCCACAAAGTCATAAAATCGGATTTGAAAACCTAACCTTAACCACACTGCTAACCCTAATGTAACGTTAAATGAAGACCAAAAAGCAAGATTTTTTTTTGACATTGCAGCTGACACGGTTTGAGGACATGTCTCAGTTCTGCCTCCAGGGCAAGATTCGCGACAAACGTCAACCTGCTCCCTATCTGGGCACGTAGCTTCTGAAACTCCGACAGGGTTATAGAGATGGGTCAGAAAATCGTCTGGCCAAAAACAATCTAGGGGCTATCAGAACAGTAGGATATATCCAAATAAATAGGCTATATAGGCTAAATATGGCTCTGATATTTCGGTTATATTCCATACAAAAAAAGATGCTATAGCCTACAACCGTACCTTGACATGTGATGCAATTCCATACGAAAGACTAGGAACGTCATGAAAGCGGAATTATACGTTCCACAACCCAACCGACAGGCTACAATGAAAATAAACTTACGTGGTGGGTGTATCCTTTAGTACCGGGCCCGGTATGTGCTCTAGTCCCACTGCTATCTACCGACGCGTGCAGTCCTATACCCTCTCCGCCTCTAGTCTACTTCAAATTTGACACGCGCATCCCACTCCAATTGCTGGAGGGGTGGCGTTCCTCCGGCTGTTCCTCCTGAGAGTCTGGAAAGTTCTCGACTGCCCATCTCGAAGTGCATATCGGCCAATTTCTGTTAATAATATTTCTAAATAAAATGAAAATAGAGCAGTCACTGTTTACCAGAGGATGTTATGTAGCATTTTAAACTATCATGTGTAAAACGTTAAAAGAGCAGTGCTGCACTTGGTTGAGAGCTCACTGTATAGAACAGTATAAATTTAGACAGTCCCCTTGCCCATACCCGGGCGCGAACCAGGGACCCTCTGCACACATCAACAACTGACACCCACGAAGCATCGTTACCCATCGCTCCACAAAAGCCGCGGACCCTGCAGAGTAAGGGGAACTACTACTTCAAGGTCTCAGAGCAAGTGACGTCACCGATTGAAACGCGCGCACCGCTAACTAAGCTAGCCGTTTCACATCCGTTACATATAGAACACATGGGCTCAGCCACATAGCAGGCTGGTTTATCACTAGGGTCAGTCTGTAGGCTTACCTTATCTATATGGGTTAGTATGTAGGCTTACCTTATCTATAGGGGTCCGTTTGTAGGCTTACCTTATCTATAGGGGTCAGTCTGTAGGCTTACCCTATCTATAAGGGTCAGTCTGTAGGCTTACCTTATCTATAAGGGTCCGTCTGTAGGCTTACCTTATCTATAAGAGTCAGTCTGTAGGCTTACCTTATCTATAAGGGTCAGTCTGTAGGCTTACCCTATCTATAAGGGTCAGTCTGTAGGCTTACCTTATCTATAAGGGTCCGTCTGTAGGCTTACCTTATCTATAAGAGTCAGTCTGTAGGCTTACCTTATCTATAAGGGTCAGTCTGTAGGCTTACCCTATCTATAAGGGTCAGTCTGTAGGCTTACCTTATCTATAAGGGTCCGTCTGTAGGCTTACCTTATCTATAAATAACCTCTAACACCAAACATGTGGACATGGTTTTAGCTTTCTTGATTCTGCTGCCACCCTCTGGTAATTTGAAAAATGAACAGATGTCTTGGCTCTGGCTCTGCGTGCTGGTGGTGGTTTGCCCCGTAACGCCATTTCTCTTTAGAATGCACCCCTTATTTAGCTACATTGGATGGATACTCAACTATTGTTGTTCATGTTCAGAAGCATGCCACTGCACCATGCATGTACCTTGGTAGCCTTTCTGTTTCTGCTTTAGCCAGCAACCCCTCATGCATGACAATGCCAAATAAGTCTTTAAAGTAGTAACAAGCTGGTAAATGTGCTGCAGGTACTGTTCCTTTTCCTAATGAGTGTCATCATTACTGCTAATTAGAGATGCGTCCTGGGGGATTGCAGTGAGCTGGCTTGTTGTTTATCAGACAGCCTGCTCCATGGGGAGGGTAGGCCACTGTGTCTGCTGCTAGGTTTAGGAACAGAACCTTACAACTGGCCTCTCCGTGTGGTAACCTACAGTACCATAGTCTGCTGTGTGTCTAGCCATATGTAACTGTGAGGCAGGGGAAGTACTATTGGTGTGTCAATGTTGTTGGTACACCTAATGTCCGGTCATGATGATTATATTTATGGGTTCCTGAGTGGCACAGCGGTCTAAGGCATTGCAGTCCAGTGCAAGAGGTGTCACTGTAGTCCCTGGTTTGAATCCAGGCCTGGCTGTGATTGGAAGTCCCATAGGGCGGTGCACAATTGGCTGGGGTAGGCCGTCATTGTAAATAAGAATTTGTTCTTAACTGACATGCCTAGTTAAATAACGGTTACATTTAAATGTACTCATGTTGGAGTAGGTACAAGTTGAAATGAATCACTTGTTCAGGGTTTGATGTTTTCATGTTAATGTGTATTTGAAAGTTCACCTGTGTTTGAGTCAGTTGAAAAGATTACGTAAAAGAGATTTTAAGCCTTTTTCCAAGACACAAAACATTTATTCTCTGAGAATGTATTTCTCTCTGATATAGTATGATAATGATTGTCTTTGACATAAAATGACTGTGAACTAAGGCCTGATTACTGTAACATGGCCAACATATCATTCCCACACACAATACTCTGGCTTGTATGAGACACACACACAGAGCGTATGCACCTGGTCTGACACCTGTACAGGTAACCTCCCGGGAGGGAGGGAGGGAGGGAGGGAGGGAGGGAGGGAGGGAGGGAGGGAGGGAGGGAGAGAGAGAAAGAAGGAGGGAGGGAGGGAGAAAGGACACATACACTCTTCTCCTGCTGAACATACTGCTGTTACATATTCTACTCTACATCCAAAAAGAAAACACCATTCAGTAAGTACATTTATATTTGGTTTGGTTGTGGCCTCCATAATGGTTTGAACTGTGTTGGTTGTGGCCTCCATAATGGTTAGAACTGTTTTGGTTGTGGCCTCCATAATGGTTAGAACTGTGTTGGTTGTGCCCTCCATAATGTTTAGAACTGTGTTGGTTGTGGTCTCCATAATGGTTAGAACTGTGTTGGTTGTGCCCTCCATAATGGTTAGAACTGTGTTGGTTGTGGCCTCCATAATGTTTAGAACTATGTTGGTTGTGGCCTCCATAATGGTTAGAACTGTGTTGTTTGTGGCCTCCATAATGGTTAGAACTGTGTTGGTTGTGGCCTCCATAATGGTTGGAACTGTGTTGGTTGTGGCCTCCATAATGAATAGAACTATGTTGGTTGTGGCCTCCATAATGGTTAGAACTGTGTTGGTTGTGGCCTCCATAATGGTTAGAACTGTGTTGGTTGTGTGTTGTTGCTCTGTCAATTGCATCATTATCTAATAAGGATTGACAGTGTGTTGTTTTTTAAATGTTGAAGTAAACAATGATCTGTCTCACAGGAGAAGTATATTTATAATACTTTTAAAAAGCCACCATCAATCTATGAATAGTTAATCTATGAAAAATGCATCACTAATGTGCAAGGCCAGAGTATTAAAAATGGACTAATGAACTAATTCAAATGAATAAGATATTCAGAATAGACAGGACTGTATTTAGAGGAGACCAATATTTGTAACCAATGTATATTCATATAGTGAAATAATTCTGTGATTGGTAATTATGACCATAAACCCCAGAATCACCACGCTCAGACAGGCAGATTGCATGACACACCTCAAGGCCAAACCCAAATGAGAAGTCAAATCTTCGGAAGCCATATGCAAATGACTTACAGAAGCGATGAAAGGAAAGCAGTGGTTTTGAAAGAGAGACATGGAAAGAGAGGAGGAGGGAGAGAGAGAGAGGAGGAAAAGAGTACTGTAGAAAGGCAAATTATAACCAAGAGAAAGATAGAGAGATGGATAAAGAGCGTGACATAACATCAATTAAAGTACATGTTTTTCTCAGCATGTTCTCCATTACCCCCAGTGGACTTACTCCATGGGGCAGGTAACTAGGTGGGTAACTAGGGCGGTAGCTAGGCAGCTGTGAGCTCACAGCCTCAGAGGAGGAAGCCTTAAAGAATATACCCCAGTATCCCTGAGACCTGGCTCACATGGAGACACGTTGTCCAACTGACAATTTTCCGACAATAAAAGTTGTCTTTTACTGAGAACAAAGGGATGCACAATAGATAGAAACAATATTAGAATTACGTTTAGCGAAAGGTGGGAAATTAGAATGATTCCACATTTAGAATTGATGTTTACAAAAGGCTGACATCACCTCTCTCCTCCTCCTCTTGAAAGCAGAGTTGAACAATTCCACCATGGCTTCACCAGGGGTGAAGGCTCTCCTCCTCCTCTTCCTAGTCCATGCAGTCTCAGGTAAGCAGTAAACGCACCAGGCCTAACCCTCTTCCATTTTGCAACAGTGGATCATTAGTAAATTACAGTTAGATCCAAACGGGAAACAAGTGTAGCATACACACGTAACATGTTGACAGTTTGGAGACGTGTGTGTGTCCGTGCTCATGCGTGTGTTTGTGTATGCGATATGCCCCTCTCAGCCCTCTACCCAGATACAATGTCACCGATGTCTCCCATGATGCTTGACCCTGACCCCGCGACCCCAGGCTTCCCATCTCCACCCGCTCGCTTCCAAGACATGGCCAAGAAACTGGTAATCAATCAAAAAACCAGTCAATCAATCAACCAATCAATCAATAGTCTATCGCCTGCCTTACCTGACCACCTCTGGGTGATGTTACTACAGTACTGATCAGTACACACACCTGTGGGTGATGTTTCTACAGTACTGATCAGTACACACACCTCTGGGTGATGTTACCACAGTACTGATCAAACACACACCTCTGGGTGATGTTACCACAGTACTGATCAAACACACACCTCTGGGTGATGTTTCCACAGTACTGATCAGTACACACACCTCTGGGTGATGTTACCACAGTACTGATCAGTACACACACCTCTGGGTGATGTTTCTACAGTACTGATCAGTACACACACCTGTGGGTGATGTTTCTACAGTACTGATCAGTACACACACCTGTGGGTGATGTTTCTACAGTACTGATCAGTACACACACCTGTGGGTGATGTTTCTACAGTACTGATCAGTACACACACCTGTGGGTGATGTTTCTACAGTACTGATCAGTACACACACCTGTGGGTGATGTTTCTACAGTACTGATCAGTACACACACTTCTGGGTGATGTTTCTGCAGTACTGATCAGTACACACACCTGTGGGTGATGTTTTTACAGTACTGATCAGTACACACACGTGTGGCTGATGTTACCACAGTACTGATCATACACACACCTCTGGGTGATGTTACAACAGTACTGATCAAACACACACCTCTGGGTGATGTTTCTACAGTACTGATCAGTACACACACCTGTGGGTGATGTTTCTACAGTACTGATCAGTGCACACACCTCTGGATGATGTTACTACAGTACTGATCAGTACACACACCTCTGGGTGATGTTTCTACAGTACTGATCAAACACACACCTCTGGGTGATGTTACCACAGTACTGATCAGTACACACACCTGTGGGTGATGTTTCTACAGTACTGATCAGTACACACACCTGTGGGTGATGTTTCTACAGTACTGATCAGTGCACACACCTCTGGATGATGTTACTACAGTACTGATCAGTACACACACCTCTGGGTGATGTTTCTACAGTACTGATCAAACACACACCTCTGGGTGATGTTACCACAGTACTGATCAGTACACACACCTGTGGGTGATGTTTCTACAGTACTGATCAGTACACACACCTCTGGGTGATGTTACTACAGTACTGATCAAACACACACCTCTGGGTGATGTTACCACAGTACTGATCAGTACACACACCTGTGGGTGATGTTACCACAGTACTGATCAGTACACACACCTGTGGGTGATGTTTTTACAGTACTGATCAGTACACACACGTGTGGCTGATGTTACCACAGTACTGATCAGTACACACACCTCTGGGTGATGTTTCTACAGTACTGATTAGTACACACACCTATGGGTGATGTTTCTACAGTACTGATCAGTACACACACCTCTGGGTGATGTTCCTAAAGTACTGATCAGTACACACACCTGTGGGTGGTGTTTCTACAGTACTGATCAGTACACACACCTGTGGGTGATGTTTCTACAGTACTGATCAGTACACACACCTGTGGGTGATGTTTCTACAGTACTGATCAGTACACACACTTGTGGGTGATGTTTCTACAGTATTGATCAGTACACACACCTGTGGGTGATGTTTCTACAGTACTGATCAGTGCACACACCTCTGGATGATGTTACTACAGTACTGATCAGTACACACACCTCTGGGTGATGTTTCTACAGTACTGATCAAACACACACCTCTGGGTGATGTTACTACAGTACTGATCAGTACACACACCTCTGGGTGATGTTTCTACAGTACTGATCAAACACACACCTCTGGGTGATGTTACCACAGTACTGATCAGTACACACACCTGTGGGTGATGTTTCTACAGTACTGATTAGTACACACACCTCTGGGTGATGTTACTACAGTACTGATCAAACACACACCTCTGGGTGATGTTACCACAGTACTGATCAGTACACACACCTGTGGGTGATGTTACCACAGTACTGATCAGTACACACACCTGTGGGTGATGTTACCACAGTACTGATCAGTACACACACCTGTGGGTGATGTTACCACAGTACTGATCAGTACACACACCTGTGGGTGATGTTACCACAGTACTGATCAGTACACACACCTGTGGGTGATGTTTCTACAGTACTGATCAGTACACACACCTGTGGGTGATGTTTCTACAGTACTGATCAGTACACACACCTGTGGGTGATGTTTCTACAGTACT
Source organism: Oncorhynchus masou masou (assembly GCF_036934945.1). Lineage (NCBI taxonomy): Eukaryota > Metazoa > Chordata > Actinopteri > Salmoniformes > Salmonidae > Oncorhynchus > Oncorhynchus masou. The sequence continues at coordinate 1,261,953 of NC_088241.1, read as the reverse complement.
GATCACAGTTGGTCTATGTTGATGTTTCAGTTACACCATCCCCAGCTGTAGTTTAAGCCCTACACAGACTCCTGCACCTGCTATGTGTATTGTGACTCCCTAGAAGGCTGACTGGCGAGGCTGTCTCACACCTCACTGTAAAGGGGTATGACCTTATACCTCAGTTTGTACTGTAGGTTAACAGTTCCATAGTTCATTCTGGTGTCCCTCTGTCCCCACAGATGATGAGATGCCTGCAAATGGGTGAGGACCCAGCACATACCTCCTCTAACCTAGTAAACACAGAGGGTATCACTAATGTATCGTTGTAATAATATTGCTTATGAACAACATGCTAGAAACAGCACCACATTATTGTTGCATACATTAAAACAGTTTGATAATGCGTATTACATCATCTTGTTTTTTCCTGTGTGTTTCTTAATGCATGGTTGCTATGCTACAGGACACCTGTTACCCATGACGATGGACAACCCCTTTAATAACAGGTAAGGTGACCCATGTGTGTGTGTGTGTTTGCAAATTAATGGATCTACAAATTAGCCCCCCCTCTCGCTCTCTCTCACGCTCTTTCTCTTTCTCTCTCTATCAGTGGGGTGCAAATGGAAGACAGCATGTCTCGTCCCAACCCTCTCTCCCACTTCCACTCTCTCCTCACCTCCCTCTCTGCTGAGGAAACAGATACCTACTCAGACACAGACATGGACTCTGCTTCCCGCTTCTATTTCCAGCCCAATAGCACCATGAAATACCCTGACTCTGACCGTGAATGGGTACCTCAACATTCATCTTCATTTACATAGCTAGATATATTCAAAATATGCAAATACACTGACAGTACTCTAGTTCTACACCAGGAGTGTTGCAAACAATTATTTACATAATGGGGATTGTATCCATTTTAGACACAAAGGCCATATTTGGTCTTGTTTTATGTAAAGTTTTACAGTGGTTTTTATAACCTGTTTATTAAAGTAAAAGGCATAAGATGATGACATTTTTAATAAATGTTCCTCTATCTCTCTCTTTCTAGAACGTGACAGAGAGGATGTGGAACTGTTCCAGTCTACCAAGCTTCATTGAGCACATGAGGAACTCTTCGGTCAGTGTCACTCAAGCCCTCAGCCAATTACAAGCTGTTTTTCAACAATGCTGCATCTTCAGCCCTCCCACTAGTCGTGGTTCCTGCTCCCACTCCCCCTCCCTGGCGCTCTGTTGCCATCATTAATACTGCATCTTCAGCCCTCCCACTAGTCGTGGTTCCTGCTCCCGCTCCCCCTCCCTGGCGCTCTGTTACCATCATTAATACTGCATCTTCAGCCCTCCCACTAGTCGTGGTTCCTGCTCCCGCTCCCCCTCCCTGGCGATCTGTTGCCATCATTAATACTGCATCTTCAGCCCTCCCACTAGTCGTGGTTCCTGCTCCTGCTCCCCCTCCCTGGCGCTCTGTTACCATCATTAATACTGCATCTTCAGCCCTCCCACTAGTCGTGGTTCCTGCTCCCGCTCCCCCTCCCTGGCGCTCGAGGGCGTCAGGCTACCCGTCATTATACGCAGCTGTTACCATCATTACATGCAGCTGTGCTCATTGGACTCCCTCACTGTGTTGATTGTCCCTGCATATATGTCTGCTCTGTGTTGTTCCCTGTAGTAGTATTGTTTGTCGTGTCATATCTATGTCCAGACGCTGTTCTTGTTCCACTGTGTGTCCGTCTATATTAAATGGTTCACTTCCTGTACCTGCTTCTCGTCTCCTGCGTTGGGTGTGACAGGTTTATCCCTAGCATGAGATTATAACCTGGCTTCAACAATGCTCCTGTTTTACTTCCCAAACGCAGCATCTTTCTTTCTCTCTCTCAGGCTGGTCCCCAGTGTTTCCTGAGAGCGTTCATTGCCCCCCTCTCTTGGGTTGCCCTGATGATGAAGGGTGGAGACAACATGGAACCAGAGGATTATGGGAGGCTGGTGTGGGCCGCTAAACCCCTCCTACAAAACATGCCCCCACGACAGATGACCCTGCCTCCCTGGATACAGAACCCCCACCTGGAAGAGATGTGTGTGTGTGTGTGTGTGTGTGTGTGTGTGTGTGTGTGTGTGTGTGTGTGTGTGTGTGTGTGTGTGTGTGTGTGTGTGTGTGTGTGTGTGTGTGTGTGTGTGTGTGTGTGTGTGTGTGTGTGTGTGTGTGTGTGGTAACAGTATGGTCTGGTTCCAGGATGAAGATGCTGGGAGAGGTGTTTGGGTCTCTCTCTGAGGAGCAGCGTGTTCAGATCAGAGAGTGGGCCAAGGAGCGGGTGGCCCAGAACAACTACAATTGCAGCCACACTGCTGCAGCCTGGCGCCCCAGACCCATACCAGAACAGAAACCAGGACAGACACACAGACCAGAACAGGAACCAGGACAGACACACAGACCAGAACAGAAACCAGGACAGACACACAGACCAGCACAGGAACCAGGACAGACACCTAAACCAGAACAGGAGCCAAGACAGACACTCAGACCAGAAGTAGGACAGAACTGGCCTGCTAGACCACCACAGCCTGATATGACAGGTGAGAACCACCTCTGCAGAGATAGAATATGTTACATTATTCATTATTATAATTAAACTAAATACTGATATAAATATGTTTAGTTGAGATTTTAGATGTTACAGCAACCTTTGATTGATCAAGCTCTTAGAAACAGTCTTGTTTTGTATCTTTGATTGATCAAGCTCTTAGAAACAGTCTTGTTTTGTATCTTTGATTGATCAAGCTCTTAGAAACAGTCTTGTTTTGTATCTTTGATTGATCAAGCTCTTAGAAACAGTCTTGTTTTGTATATTTGATTTATCAAGCTCTTAGAAACAGTCTTGTTTTGTATCTTTGATTGATCAAGCTCTTAGAAACAGTCTTGTTTTGTATCTTTGATTGATCAAGCTCTTAGAAACAGTCTTGTTTTGTATCTTTGATTGATCAAGCTCTTAGAAACAGTCTTGTTTTGTATATTTGATTTATCAAGCTCTTAGAAACAGTCTTGTTTTGTATCTTTGATTGATCAAGCTCTTAGAAACAGTCTTGTTTTGTACCTTATGACCCAAATACTAATGATCAATCTCTTCAATTCAAACCGGAGAAAGAGAAAGATAAATAGGATGAGAGGACCCAAATCAAGAGGGGGAGAGAGGAAAGGAATGAGGAGTAGAATGAGAACGAGAACAAACCATTGAAAGGTGGGACACCTAAAGGAAAACCAAATGGAAGGAAATTATGAGAAATACAGGAAACAAGCTTGGAAGAAGAGGAGAAGAGCAGGGAGGAAGGAGAGAAGGAGAGAAGGATACAAGCTGGAAAGGAGAGGAGAAGAGCAGGGAGGAAGGAGAGAAGGAGAGAAGGATACAAGCTAGAAAGGAGAGGAGAAGAGAAGGGAGGAAGGAGAAAAAGATGCAAGCTGGAAAGGAGAGAAGAAGAGCAGGGAGGAAGGAGAGAAGGATACAAGCTGGAAAAAAGAGAAGCAGGGAGGGAGGAGAGACGGATACAAGCTGGAGAGGAGAGGAGAAGAGCAGGGAGGAAGGAGAGAAGGATACAAGCTGGAAAGGAGAGGAGAAGAGAAGGGAGGAAGGAGAGAAAGCTACAAGCTGGAAAGGAGAGGAGAAGAGAAGGGAGGAAGGAGAGAAAGCTACAAGCTGGAAAGGAGAGGAGCAGAGAGGAAGGAGAGAAGGATACAAGCTGGAAAGGAGAGGAGAAGAGAAGGGAGGAAGGAGAGAAGGATTCAAGCTGGAAAGGAGAGGAGAAGAGAAGGGAGGAAGGAGAGAAAGCTACAAGCTGGAAAGGAGAGGAGAAGAGAAGGGAGGAAGGAGAGAAAGCTACAAGCTGGAAAGGAGAGGAGCAGAGAGGAAGGAGAGAAGGATACAAGCTGGAAAGGAGAGAAGCAGGGAGGAAGGAAAGAAGGATACAAGCTGAAAAGGAGAGGAGAAGAGCATGGAGGAAGGAGAGAAAGCTACAAGCTGGAAAGGAGAGAAGCAGAGAGGAAGGAGAGAAGGATACAAGCTGGAAAGGAGAGGAGAAGAGAAGGGAGGAAGGAGAGAAGGATTCAAGCTGGAAAGGAGAGGAGAAGGGAGGAAGGAGAGAAAGATACAAGCGGGAAAGGAGAGAAGCAGGGAGGAAGGAGAGAAGGATACAAGCTGGAAAGGAGAGAAGCAGGGAGGAAGGAAAGAAGGATACAAGCTGAAAAGGAGAGGAGAAGAGCATGGAGGAAGGAGAGAAAGATACAAGCTGGAAAGGAGAGAAGAAGAGCAGGGATGAAGGAGTGAAGGATACAAGCTGGAAAGGAGAGAAGCAGGGAGGCAGGAAAGAAGGATACAAGCTGGAAAGGAGAGGAGAAGAGCAGGGAGGAAGGAGAGAAGGATACAAGCTGGAAAGGAGAGGAGAAGGGAGGAAGGAGAGAAAGATACAAGCGGGAAAGGAGAGAAGCAGGGAGGAAGGAGAGAAGGATACAAGCTGGAAAGGAGAGAAGCAGGGAGGAAGGAAAGAAGGATACAAGCTGAAAAGGAGAGGAGAGGAGCATGGAGGAAGGAGAGAAAGATACAAGCTGGAAAGGAGAGAAGAAGAGCAGGGAGGAAGGAGAGAAGGAGAGAAGGATACAAGCTAGAAAGGAGAGGAGAAGAGAAGGGAGGAAGGAGAAAAAGATGCAAGCTGGAAAGGAGAGAAGAAGAGCAGGAGGAAGGAGAGAAGGATACAAGCTGGAAAAAAGAGAAGCAGGGAGGGAGGAGAGAAGGATACAAGCTGGAGAGGAGAGGAGAAGAGCAGGGAGGAAGGAGAGAAGGATACAAGCTGGAAAGGAGAGGAGAAGAGAAGGGAGGAAGGAGAGAAAGCTACAAGCTGGAAAGGAGAGAAGCAGAGAGGAAGGAGAGAAGGATACAAGCTGGAAAGGAGAGGAGAAGAGAAGGGAGGAAGGAGAGAAGGATTCAAGCTGGAAAGGAGAGGAGAAGGGAGGAAGGAGAGAAAGATACAAGCGGGAAAGGAGAGAAGCAGGGAGGAAGGAGAGAAGGATACAAGCTGGAAAGGAGAGAAGCAGGGAGGAAGGAAAGAAGGATACAAGCTGAAAAGGAGAGGAGAAGAGCATGGAGGAAGGAGAGAAGGATGCAAGCTGGAAAGGAGAGGAAAAGAGCAGGGATGAAGGAGTGAAGGATACAAGCTGGAAAGGAGAGAAGCAGGGAGGCAGGAAAGAAGGATACAAGCTGGAAAGGAGAGGAGAAGAGCATGGAGGAAGGAGAGAAGGATGCAAGCTGGAAAGGAGAGGAAAAGAGCAGGGAGGAAGGAGAGAAGATACAAGCTGGAAAGGAGAGATGCAGGGAGGAAGGAGAGAAGGATACAAGCTGGAAAGGAGAGGAAAAGAGAAGGGAGGAAGGAGAGAAAGATACAAGCTGGAAAGGAGAGGAGAAAAGCATGGAGGAAGGAGAGAAGATACAAGCTGGAAAGGAGAGAAGAGAAGGGAGGAAAGAGAGAAAGATACAAGCTGGAAAGGAGAGCAGAAGAGCAGGGAGGAAGGAGAGAAGGATGCAAGCTGGAAAGGAGAGGAAAAGAGCAGGGAGGAAGGAGAGAAGGATACAAGCTGGAAAGGAGAGGAGAGGAGAAAGGAGGAAGGAGAGAAGGATACAAGCTGGAAAGGAGAGGAGAAAAGCATGGAGGATGGAGAGAAGATACGAGCTGGAAAGGAGAGGAGAAGAGAAGGGAGGAAGGAGAGAAGGATACAAGCTGGAAAGGAGAGGAGAAGAGAAGGGAGGAAGGAGAGAAGGATACAAGCTGGAAAGGAGAGATGCAGGGAGGAAGGAGAGAAGGATACAAGCTGGAAAGGAGAGGAGAAGAGAAGGGAGGAAGGAGAGAAAGATACAAGCTGGAAAGGAGAGGAGAAGAGCAGGGAGGAAGGAGTGAAGGATACAAGCTGGAAAGGAGAGGAGAAGAGAAGGGAGGAAGGAGAAAAAGATGCAAGCTGGAAAGGAGAGAAGAAGAGCAGGGAGGAAGGAGAGAAGGATACAAGCTGGAAAAAAGAGAAGCAGGGAGGGAGGAGAGAAGGATACAAGCTGGAGAGGAGAGGAGAAGAGCAGGGAGGAAGGAGAGAAGGATACAAGCTGGAAAGGAGAGGAGAAGAGAAGGGAGGAAGGAGAGAAAGCTACAAGCTGGAAAGGAGAGGAGAAGAGAAGGGAGGAAGGAGAGAAAGCTACAAGCTGGAAAGGAGAGGAGCAGAGAGGAAGGAGAGAAGGATACAAGCTGGAAAGGAGAGGAGAAGAGAAGGGAGGAAGGAGAGAAGGATTCAAGCTGGAAAGGAGAGGAGAAGAGAAGGGAGGAAGGAGAGAAAGCTACAAGCTGGAAAGGAGAGGAGAAGAGAAGGGAGGAAGGAGAGAAAGCTACAAGCTGGAAAGGAGAGGAGCAGAGAGGAAGGAGAGAAGGATACAAGCTGGAAAGGAGAGAAGCAGGGAGGAAGGAAAGAAGGATACAAGCTGAAAAGGAGAGGAGAAGAGCATGGAGGAAGGAGAGAAAGCTACAAGCTGGAAAGGAGAGAAGCAGAGAGGAAGGAGAGAAGGATACAAGCTGGAAAGGAGAGGAGAAGAGAAGGGAGGAAGGAGAGAAGGATTCAAGCTGGAAAGGAGAGGAGAAGGGAGGAAGGAGAGAAAGATACAAGCGGGAAGGAGAGAAGCAGGGAGGAAGGAGAGAAGGATACAAGCTGGAAAGGAGAGAAGCAGGGAGGAAGGAAAGAAGGATACAAGCTGAAAAGGAGAGGAGAAGAGCATGGAGGAAGGAGAGAAAGATACAAGCTGGAAAGGAGAGAAGAAGAGCAGGGATGAAGGAGTGAAGGATACAAGCTGGAAAGGAGAGAAGCAGGGAGGCAGGAAAGAAGGATACAAGCTGGAAAGGAGAGGAGAAGAGCAGGGAGGAAGGAGAGAAGGATACAAGCTGGAAAGGAGAGGAGAAGGGAGGAAGGAGAGAAAGATACAAGCGGGAAAGGAGAGAAGCAGGGAGGAAGGAGAGAAGGATACAAGCTGGAAAGGAGAGAAGCAGGGAGGAAGGAAAGAAGGATACAAGCTGAAAAGGAGAGGAGAGGAGCATGGAGGAAGGAGAGAAAGATACAAGCTGGAAAGGAGAGAAGAAGAGCAGGGAGGAAGGAGAGAAGGAGAGAAGGATACAAGCTAGAAAGGAGAGGAGAAGAGAAGGGAGGAAGGAGAAAAAGATGCAAGCTGGAAAGGAGAGAAGAAGAGCAGGGAGGAAGGAGAGAAGGATACAAGCTGGAAAAAAGAGAAGCAGGGAGGGAGGAGAGAAGGATACAAGCTGGAGAGGAGAGGAGAAGAGCAGGGAGGAAGGAGAGAAGGATACAAGCTGGAAAGGAGAGGAGAAGAGAAGGGAGGAAGGAGAGAAAGCTACAAGCTGGAAAGGAGAGAAGCAGAGAGGAAGGAGAGAAGGATACAAGCTGGAAAGGAGAGGAGAAGAGAAGGGAGGAAGGAGAGAAGGATTCAAGCTGGAAAGGAGAGGAGAAGGGAGGAAGGAGAGAAAGATACAAGCGGGAAAGGAGAGAAGCAGGGAGGAAGGAGAGAAGGATACAAGCTGGAAAGGAGAGAAGCAGGGAGGAAGGAAAGAAGGATACAAGCTGAAAAGGAGAGGAGAAGAGCATGGAGGAAGGAGAGAAGGATGCAAGCTGGAAAGGAGAGGAAAAGAGCAGGGATGAAGGAGTGAAGGATACAAGCTGGAAAGGAGAGAAGCAGGGAGGCAGGAAAGAAGGATACAAGCTGGAAAGGAGAGGAGAAGAGCATGGAGGAAGGAGAGAAGGATGCAAGCTGGAAAGGAGAGGAAAAGAGCAGGGAGGAAGGAGAGAAGATACAAGCTGGAAAGGAGAGATGCAGGGAGGAAGGAGAGAAGGATACAAGCTGGAAAGGAGAGGAAAAGAGAAGGGAGGAAGGAGAGAAAGATACAAGCTGGAAAGGAGAGGAGAAAAGCATGGAGGAAGGAGAGAAGATACAAGCTGGAAAGGAGAGAAGAGAAGGGAGGAAAGAGAGAAAGATACAAGCTGGAAAGGAGAGCAGAAGAGCAGGGAGGAAGGAGAGAAGGATGCAAGCTGGAAAGGAGAGGAAAAGAGCAGGGAGGAAGGAGAGAAGGATACAAGCTGGAAAGGAGAGGAGAGGAGAAAGGAGGAAGGAGAGAAGGATACAAGCTGGAAAGGAGAGGAGAAAAGCATGGAGGATGGAGAGAAGATACGAGCTGGAAAGGAGAGGAGAAGAGAAGGGAGGAAGGAGAGAAGGATACAAGCTGGAAAGGAGAGGAGAAGAGAAGGGAGGAAGGAGAGAAGGATACAAGCTGGAAAGGAGAGATGCAGGGAGGAAGGAGAGAAGGATACAAGCTGGAAAGGAGAGAAGCAGGGAGGAAGGAGAGAAGGATACAAGCTGGAAAGGAGAGAAGCAGGGAGGAAGGAAAGAAGGATACAAGCTGAAAAGGAGAGGAGAGGAGCATGGAGGAAGGAGAGAAAGATACAAGCTGGAAAGGAGAGAAGAAGAGCAGGGAGGAAGGAGAGAAGGAGAGAAGGATACAAGCTAGAAAGGAGAGGAGAAGAGAAGGGAGGAAGGAGAAAAAGATGCAAGCTGGAAAGGAGAGAAGAAGAGCAGGGAGGAAGGAGAGAAGGATACAAGCTGGAAAAAAAGAGAAGCAGGGAGGGAGGAGAGAAGGATACAAGCTGGAGAGGAGAGGAGAAGAGCAGGGAGGAAGGAGAGAAGGATACAAGCTGGAAAGGAGAGGAGAAGAGAAGGGAGGAAGGAGAGAAAGCTACAAGCTGGAAAGGAGAGAAGCAGAGAGGAAGGAGAGAAGGATACAAGCTGGAAAGGAGAGGAGAAGAGAAGGGAGGAAGGAGAGAAGGATTCAAGCTGGAAAGGAGAGGAGAAGGGAGGAAGGAGAGAAAGATACAAGCGGGAAAGGAGAGAAGCAGGGAGGAAGGAGAGAAGGATACAAGCTGGAAAGGAGAGAAGCAGGGAGGAAGGAAAGAAGGATACAAGCTGAAAAGGAGAGGAGAAGAGCATGGAGGAAGGAGAGAAGGATGCAAGCTGGAAAGGAGAGGAAAAGAGCAGGGATGAAGGAGTGAAGGATACAAGCTGGAAAGGAGAGAAGCAGGGAGGCAGGAAAGAAGGATACAAGCTGGAAAGGAGAGGAGAAGAGCATGGAGGAAGGAGAGAAGGATGCAAGCTGGAAAGGAGAGGAAAAGAGCAGGGAGGAAGGAGAGAAGATACAAGCTGGAAAGGAGAGATGCAGGGAGGAAGGAGAGAAGGATACAAGCTGGAAAGGAGAGGAAAAGAGAAGGGAGGAAGGAGAGAAAGATACAAGCTGGAAAGGAGAGGAGAAAAGCATGGAGGAAGGAGAGAAGATACAAGCTGGAAAGGAGAGAAGAGAAGGGAGGAAAGAGAGAAAGATACAAGCTGGAAAGGAGAGCAGAAGAGCAGGGAGGAAGGAGAGAAGGATGCAAGCTGGAAAGGAGAGGAAAAGAGCAGGGAGGAAGGAGAGAAGGATACAAGCTGGAAAGGAGAGGAGAGGAGAAAGGAGGAAGGAGAGAAGGATACAAGCTGGAAAGGAGAGGAGAAAAGCATGGAGGATGGAGAGAAGATACGAGCTGGAAAGGAGAGGAGAAGAGAAGGGAGGAAGGAGAGAAGGATACAAGCTGGAAAGGAGAGGAGAAGAGAAGGGAGGAAGGAGAGAAGGATACAAGCTGGAAAGGAGAGATGCAGGGAGGAAGGAGAGAAGGATACAAGCTGGAAAGGAGAGGAGAAGAGAAGGGAGGAAGGAGAGAAAGATACAAGCTGGAAAGGAGAGGAGAAGAGCAGGGAGGAAGGAGTGAAGGATACAAGCTGGAAAGGAGAGGAGAAGAGCAGGGAGGAAGGAGAGAAGGATACAAGCTGGAAAGGAGAGGATAAGATAAGGGATGAAGGAGAGAAGGATAAATGCTGGAAAGGAGAGAAGCAGGGAGGAAGGAGAGAAGGATACACGTTGGAAAGAAGAGAAGCAGAGAGAAAGGAGAAGGATACAAGCTGGAAAGGAGAGGAGAAGAGAAGGGCGGAAGGACAGAAGGATACAAGCTGGAAAGGAGAGATGCAGGGAGGAAGGAGAGAAGGATACAAGCTGGAAAGGAGAGGAGAAGAGCAGGGAGGAAGGAGAGAAGGATACAAGCTGGAAAGGAGAGGAGATTAGAAGGGTGGAAGGAGAGAAGGATACAAGCTGGAAAGGAGAGATGCAGAGAGGAAGGAGAAGGACACAAGCTGGAGAGGAGAGGAGAAGAGAAGGGAGGAAGGAGAGAAGGATACAAACTAGAAAGGAGAGATGCAGGGAGGAAGGAGAGAAGGCTACAAGCTGGAAAGAAGAGGAGAAGAGCAGGGAGGAAGGAGAGAAAGATACAAGCTGGAAAGGAGAGGAAAAGAGAAGGGTGGAAGGAGAGAAGGATACAAGCTGGAAAGGAGAGGAGAAGAGAAGGGTGGAAGGAGAGAAGGATACAAGCTGGAAAGGAGAGGAGAAGAGCATGGAGGAAAGAGAGAAAGATACAAGCTGGAAAGGAGAAGGCCGAAGCAGAGTAAAGAAAGGAGGGAGGAAGAGGAGGAAGAGGAGGAGAGGCATGAAAAGGGACATAGATGCGGGAAGTAGGGTGTGTTGCAGCACCCCCTGAAAAATCACCCCAAAACTACTTCCCGCGGCTTTGAAAAGGGAGAGTGAGTTATGTCCAAAGGACAACGGAGAGGTGTGTGTTTATGCGAGACACAACACCTGATTTGCGTGTGTGTCACACAGATCTTCACTCTGCAGTGTGTTTATATGTTTATTACATCTGCATGTGTGTTTGCGCGCATGTGCGTGTGTCTACTGAAAACAACTCTGGTGACTACAACCACTGTTGTGACATCATGTTTCTGTTCAAGTACTACTCTGCCCTGTATGTGTGTGTGCCAACTGTGTTTGTGTGTTTGCCACCCTCCTCTCTCTCCAGTAATGCCCAGCCCCTGTCCTCCCAGGCTGCTGTGGCTGAAGATGGATGTGATGAAGATGATGGGGCCCTTCCTTTCCGGGCTGCCCATGGACGACATCCAAACCATCCCCAACGACCAGGTCTTTGTTTGTTGTCGTTCTCCCCACACTGCTTTTTAATGGATCGCATCAAACTCACTGAGACCCTCAAACAGATCACAGTCCCCTATTTTACAACTGCTATTTAATCTATCTGTCTTCCCCACTATCTCTCTCTTTCCCTAGCTGTGTCCATTCTTCCATTCGCCCCAGTTCTCTTCCTCCTTCAGAGGGGTGGGGGGGCTCCCTCCTCTTCAGGGCAGAAAGATACTCCAGAAGATCAGAGAGTGTTCCCAGAAGAGAGGGGACTTGGTCCAGAACCTGGACAGGTTTGTACGTGCCTGAGAGAAGGACTGGAGCTGTATCACCTGGACATCACAGGAGGCTGCTGAGGGGAGGGCGGCTGATAATAATAGCTAGAATGGAAAGGTATCAACACATAGATACCATGTGTTTGATGAGTTCAATTCCATTCCATTCATTCCGTTCCAGCCATTACTCTGATCCCATCCTCCCCAGTCAAGGTGCCACCAACCCCCTGTGCTGGACATGCAAATTACCATTAATTTTGCTAATTGTTCAGACCATCCTGTAGGTTCATAATTACTTCACTAAACAAAATAGGTATTGACGGTTAGGTTATCATTTCCCTGAATTAGCCAGATCTACATACATCCTTGAGCATGAGCTTAGTCACAGAAATATGACAAACAAACAAGGGAGGAGAGTTCAGAACAGATGTTGGATGACTTACCAAACACGGTACTGAATAGCCAGTAGGGTATTTACCTAAACTCTGACCTATGACCTCTGACCCTTTCCTATCCAGACTGGGCTCGCTGGCATGTTTCTATGATGACGCCCCAACCCTAAACTCCTCCATGAGCCGGCTCCTCCTCTCTCAACTTGATGACTGTAGCAACTCTGGAGTCAACAAGGTATGCCCCCAGTCTCTCTCTCTCTCTCCCTCTCGCTCTCTCCCTCTCCCTCTCGGTCTCTCTCTCTCTCTCTCCCTCTCGGTCTCTCTCTCTCTCTCTCTCCCTCTCGGTCTCTCTCTCTCTCTCTCTCTCTCTCTCCCTCGGTCTCTCTCTCTCTCTCCCTCTCGGTCTCTCTCTCTCTCTCTCCCTCTCCCTCTCGGTCTCTCTCTCTCTCCCTCTCGGTCTCTCTCTCTCTCCCTCTCGGTCTCTCTCTCTCCCTCTCGCTCTCTCTCTCCCTCTCGCTCTCTCTCTCCCTCTCCCTCTCGGTCTCTCTCTCTCTCTCCCTCTCGGTCTCTCTCTCTCTCCCTCTCGGTCTCTCTCTCTCTCCCTCTCGGTCTCTCTCTCTCTCTCTCTGTCTCTCTCAGTCTTTCCAAAGTTGTTGTAGTTTATAGTTTAAAACTCAGGAATCACTAAAGTTAGGATTTTACAGAGAACAATTATGGGAATAATCTGTGGTGTTTATTTTTAACCCTCCTCTTCCTCTCCCCTCCTCCTCCTCCTTCCAGCTGAAGAAGAAGCTCGTCAACACTGTGATGTCATCATCTGTGGATGATTCCAGTCCTGAGCTGCTGCATGCGCTGGGTCCCGGTGTTACGCTGCTTTCCCCTTTCCATCTCTCCCAGTTCTCCCCCGACGCCCTCAAGGACACCCTGATGTCACTGGGGTCAGAGGTGAAGTGGGGTCTGACCCAGGCCAAAACACTGGCCAATAAACTACTGCAGGGGAAGCAGGTGAGAGAGGTGTTACTCTTATAAATATGCCTTTGGCTCAGCCAGTACTATTAACAGGCTTCTCAACTGGAATGTTTAGGTGATCCTCTCCTATAGTATGAGGGGCCGAGGTAGGAACTAATGGTCAAATAGAGAGCAGCTCTAAAAACTCTCATTCCTTCCTCCCTCTCTCTCTCTCTCTCTCTCTCTCTCTCTCTCTCTCTCTCTCTCTCTCTCTCTCTCTCTCTCTCTCTCTCTCTCTCTCTCTCTCTCTCTCTCAGGAGGTGTCTGGTAAGGAGTTAATGTCTCTGGGTTCAGCTGTGACGGGCGTGGCCTCCTCTGTCCTCAGGAAGGTCAAATCCCAGGGGCTTCTGGGTAATGAGGGTCTGGACATGATGAGCCAAAAGATGACCAGTCTACAGAGAAAAGCATTGTTGGAGGGGGTGAGAGGGGAAGGGAGGGGTGTTTTCTGTAGCTTGTGAGGTGTGGAAACACTTTGTTGCTTTTATGAATTTTGTCTTGCTGCTTTTTGTTCTATGTTGCTCTGTCTGTATGCTACGTCTTGCTTGTCCTATGTTGCTCTGTCTGTATGCTATGTCTTGCTTGTCCTATGTTGCTCTGCATGTGCTCACTGCTCAATGATTATCTATATTGTAATTGTTTTTAATAACCTGTCCAGGGACTGCGGTTGAAAATTAGCCAGCTGGCTAAAACTGACACTTTTACTGAAACGTTGATTAATGTGCACTGTCCCTGTAAAAATAAAATCAACTCAAACTCAAAGGGCAAGGGAGGGGTGAAAGGGCAAGGGAGGGGTGAAAGGGCAAGGGAGGGGTGAAAGGGCAAGGGAGGGGTGAAAGGGCAAGGGAGGGGTGAAAGGGCAAGGGAGGGGTGAAAGGGCAAGGGAGGGGTGAAAGGGGAAGGGAGGGGTGAAAGGGCAAGGGAGGGGTGAAAGGGCAAGGGAGGGGTGAAAGGGCAAGGGAGGGGGTGAAAGGGCAAGGGAGGGGTGAAAGGGCAAGGGAGGGGTGAAAGGGCAAGGGAGGGGTGAAAGGGCAAGGGAGGGGTGAAAGGGCAAGGGAGGGGTGAAAGGGCAAGGGAGGGGTGAAAGGGCAAGGGAGGGGTGAAAGGGCAAGGGAGGGGTGAAAGGGCAAGGGAGGGGTGAAAGGGCAAGGGAGGGGTGAAAGGGCAAGGGAGGGGTGAAAGGGGAAGGGAGGGAGAAGTCATAGCAGAAAATGAGATGTGCAGCAAAGATAGTTCAGGTTGCTCCTAAAGTTGTGTGTGTGTGTGTGTGTGTGTGTGTGTGTGTGTGTGTGTGTGTGTGTGTGTGTGTGTGTGTGTGTGTGTGTGTGTGTGTGTGTGTGTGTGTGTGTGTGTGTGTGTGTGTGTGTGTGTGTAGCTGCTCGGGGATGTGAATGCCTCAGAGCTGATCCAGAAAGTCCCTGCCTCTCTGCTGTCCAGCCTATCCCTGACCACCCTGGACAGGGCTAACCTGACCTCCCTCGACCAACTGGAGGGCAAGCAGTGGACACGTGCACAGGTGTGTGTGTGTCTTCTGAATGCAACTCTGGGGACTACAGCCACTGGTGTGACATTACACACTGTTCTCTGTCTTGCAGTCAGCCTTTCTGGTCAGAAATATCCTAGGCAAGAAGATGACACTTACAGACATGCGGTGAGAACACACACACACATACAGTTTTTGATGGTACTGATGATGAGGATGATGATGATAAGCAAGGTAGTTGCTCCTGTAAGTCGCTCTGGATAAGAGCATCTGCCTAATGACTACAATGTAAATGATGATGATGACAGGAAGCTGGGCTCGGCGATGCAGGGCGTGTCCTGTGAGATGATTGAAAAGGTGGCTGAAAGTGGCGTCATGGAGATGGTCCAAGCTGTGACAGAGACTCCACGCTGGCTCTCTAAGACACAGGTACACACACACAAGTGATGACTGCAACTCCTACTGTTCTGTATGTAAATCTGTGACAACTGATAGGTTACATTAGGTTACATTATGAATGGAGTAGCGGTCATAGAATATCATATGAATTAGAGGATGCATAGTATCATACATCTTACCTGGTCGTACAATAGCATACGAATTGGATGATGTAAGTTATTAAACATCTTGGAGGACTTATATGTATTTCTCTGAGACCAGGTTGCTTGTTACGTTCGTGGTTAGGTGAACTAACAACAAAGGTTAGGATCATTTGCATAGAATGTTAGGTGAATTGGGTCAAGTTTAGAATAAGGGTTAGGGAAGGGTTAGCTAATTAAGTGATAATGCCTGATAAAACGGTGTTTGGAGGATATATTGGCACGGGTGTTATTTGTCTCAGGCAGCAAGCTGTGCCAATATATCCTCAAAACAACACCTTCTCTGGCATTATCACTTTTATACAACGGGTTACCAACATATTCAAATAATGATTGACATATTTTCATTAACGTTATTTGGATTAATTTATTCATACTATTTCATCCTTCTACAATATATTGTTCTGACACAAATCTATGGTTGCAGACAGAATAGTAGCAAAGTAGCTGCATTTGCATTTGTTTGAGCTGTTTTCTAGTGACATTTATTTGGATACATCCATAACAATGAGCAAATGGTGCGCGATTTCGCTGGCATAGAAAATATGCTTACTGGTCAGGACTCAGAGGAGCCAACAACACAGCTAGCCAACAACACAGCTAGCCAACAACACAGCGAGCCAACAACACAGCTAGCCAACAACACAGCTAGCCAACAACACAGCGAGCCAACAACACAGCGAACACAATCACTTCAAATGGAAGCTGGAAAGGCTGCAAACTAGCTGCACTTCGTTTCGTTTGACATTTTTTCAATTTACATTTCTTTCTTTGTATATATCCATGAAAATGATGCCCGCTGATTCATGATTTCGACTGGATGAGAAACGCTGACTGCCTGTCTGTCTCGTCCCGACACGTGGGACACCTGGAGTCAAATTTGAATATTGAAACAATGTTGCAAATGTCGGAGAGACAGACGGAAAGGTTTATACAAATCTCCGCTGTTGAAAACTAAACACTGTCTAAAAGAAATGTGAGATAATGTCTAGATGCTTCTTATAGTGGAGATCACGTTTATAAATTGCCTGGCTGGGCTGATGAGACAGTGGATTGTGCAGTCAGGTGGAATAGAGTAAATAGGCATTTTAACGTGACAGATTTAGCCAGTGGTAATTTATGGAATAGACACCGGCTGGAATGTGATTTTAACCAATCAGCATTCAGGATTAGACTCACCCGTTGTATAAAAAGCTACAATTGCCCTCGACACGACTCAAACACGCAACCTTTGGATTGTTAGATGGTTGCGGATTACACCCACTCATCCTCTCCGACCAACCTTCCTAAATTAATGTCTGTTTATAGTAACTAGGCCATTAGTAGATATCATACGTCTTCGAGATGCTCAGAAATACATACAAGTTTGTTTCCTATAGCTCTGAGGTCAGGCTGGTTATGACATGCTTAGGGGCTATTTTTACATTGATTTTGAGACACACGTTTATCTCCCGCCCTCTCACTTTGTCTGTCAGGTGTGCTGTACTGCACAGAGTCTGTTTGCAGGTTTGGAGAAAAAGAGAGCAGGCTACTTCAACAACATCACAGACACAGAGCTGGAGGAGATCCCCACCCTGCTGCTGCTTCACCTGCCGTGATTACACACACACACACACTGGCAGATGTTGCCTTGTTCCAGGGGTTTCAATTGAAATCATCCCCAGCTGTCCAGGGGGCCATTCTGACCTATTGTTTTTATGCAAATGATTTTTTTTAAGTGTATCCCCTATAAATTTCAGAATTTCCTGAAATTAAAAACATACATGAAATAAATATTTTCAATTGTGGGATAATACATTAAGAATCAATCAGCAGGTAATGTCTGTGGGAAAATGGCTATTTTGGGGGTGGGGGGCCCCAACACACTGACACACACATATACTATATATTTCTCTCTCTCTCCCTCCCTCCCTCTCTCTCTCTCTCTCTCTCTCTCTCTCTCTCTCTCTCGCTCTCTCTCTCTCTCTCTCTCTCTCAGGGCTGAGAAGATAGCCAGTCTACCTGCCTCTGTATGTGCTGTGTTCATGAAGAAGATGAAAGAGGCCAACCTGAGTTCTTTGCCTCTCACCTCTCGCTCTCGCCCCACACTGACCAACAGAGCTCTGAACTGCCTGGTAAACACACAACCCTACATCCCTACATCCCAGTTCAACCCTAATTCTAACCCTCGGTTCATGTCTACATCCAAGGTTCAATCCTAATCCTAACCCTCGGTTCATGTCTACATCCCAGTTCAACCCTAATCCTAACCCTCGGTTCATGTCTACATCCCAGTTCAACCCTAATCCTAACCCTCGGTTCATGTCTACATCCCAGTTCAACCCTAATCCTAACCCTCGGTTCATGTCTACATCCCAGTTCAACCCTAATCCTAACCCTCGGTTCATGTCTACATCCCAGTTCAACCCTAATCCTAACCCTCGGTTTATGTCTACATCCCAGTTCAATCCTAACCCTAATCCTAACCCTAGCTTCATGTCCACAACCTAGTTCAACCTTAACCCTAGCCTCAACCCCAACCCTAACCCTAATCTTCAGTGTAAATCACAAACACACACACACACATACTGCAATGAGTGACAGAGCCCGGTGCACCCCTGTGTCCCCAGGGGAGGAACATGTCAAAGTTGTCCAGTGAGGAGGTGTTGAGTCTGGGGTCGCTGCTGTGTGAGCTGGCTCCCTCTCAGATGGCCCTCCTGGCCCCTGAGGTCCTCAACTCCAGCGTGCAGGTCCTGGCCTCCTGCAAACAGATTCCTCCACGCCACTGGAGGGCGCTCTTCCAGCTGCTCAATGATACATATGGGTACGAACAAGCACATCCTCTAACCTTTCTAGATAGAACTGCTACTGTCAAAATAAAAATTGACGAATATACAATTATTATTGTTTCTCTCCTTTGAAAGTGACCCGTCTGATTGGACAGCTGACACCATCAAATCCCTGGGTCCTCTCCTCCTGTTGGATGATTCTGCTGTCCGCTCACTGCGCTTTAAGGTCAGTGGCTCTCTATCACCATGATCTCCCTGACAACCACATATGAAAGGCCCCTAATTAGTCTCTCCCTGATGTTGTCTACGCTTGTGTTTCTGTGAATTTCAAAAAATGAAGATAACCTCGGCTCTTTTACTTTCTACCCTGGCTTCTCCCCCCTCTAGTCGTGGCTGAAAGAGACTCTGTCTGACCTGATGGACAGCCTACCCAGCCCTCCGGTCCCTAACCCTCCTCAGGAGTTTAGTAGGGGTCCGGACCTCTCAGCCCTGCGATGGAAACTCTTCTCTCTCTCCACCTCCTCATCTGAAGTAATGTCCATGCGCAGGAGGAGAGCAGGTGAGAGAGGAGAAACACACACACCTAAGGTGCAGATAAGAATGTGTGTGGGATTATTTTGAATATGAACATAATAAAGATGTACATTACAATACATTTACCACAACCTCCCTGGACCCTCTCTCTCTAGTTCTCCCTCAGGGGGAGGTGGGCCTTACTGTGTCTCTGTTGGAGGAACTGGGCGGAGCCAATGTCTACTGGAGCCCAGCCCAGCTCTCCAAGATGGACGCCGGCACAATCACCGCTGCCGTGGAAACGCTGGGGGAGGTCCTTGATTACAGCGCCGAGCAACTAGTGGTGCTCAGAGAGAAGGCCATCCAGGTAGATTGCCAGGCTCAGGCACAGATCAGTTTACCCTCTTCAAGTCTTGGGGGTTCTGAAACATACCTTAGATCAGTGTCTAAATCTTGGGGCCATTTCACAGAAGTTAGAAGAATCTCAAGTGCAGGGGTGAGCATCTTTTTATGTTCTGCTGTTGAGTGAGCTGTGCTTTACTATATTGTACTACAGGCCTGGGGTCCAGTGTCAGGTTTGAATGAGAGCCAGGTGCTCCAGCTGGGCTGTGTCTCTCAGGGGTTCAACCTCACTGAGCTGGCCAGCCTCCCCTTCTCCTCCCTGGACACTCTGGAGACACTTTCCCGCTGCTCCTGGACACAACCACAGGTACTGTATATATGAAGCCACGCACGCACGCACGCACGCACGCACGCACGCACACACACACACACACACACACACACACACACACACACACACAGAGACTCTAATGATGATCATGTCTGGTCCCTGGCAGAGGGAGGCTGTGTGGAGGGGTTTTGTGGAGCGTATTAATGAGACAG
Organism: Oncorhynchus masou masou; assembly: GCF_036934945.1. Taxonomy (NCBI): domain Eukaryota; kingdom Metazoa; phylum Chordata; class Actinopteri; order Salmoniformes; family Salmonidae; genus Oncorhynchus; species Oncorhynchus masou. Next base: position 1,242,933 of record NC_088241.1, on the reverse strand, counting down.
TGGGAGAACTGGGAGCTGTGGAGTTGGTGGGACTGGACCAGTTCATCTGTGGTCTGAACACTGAGGAGACTGGTCAACTCAACACTGATGCCTTCAGGTCAGACATGGACAATGCGTGTGTGTTTGCGTGAGCTTGTTTTTAAATGTGTTATATATCTCTATAGGGAGGCAGTACAGTCGGTGGGCGAGGTGCAGTGCCCCCTGGCGGTAACAGAGCTTCTGAAGCAGCGTGCGGTGGCTGTGTTTGGAGAAACACAGGGATGGACCGAGGCTCTGGTCAACTCTCTGGGCAACATCATGGGTCAGATACATTCCTCTGTTCCCCTCTTTCTCTCTCTCACACACTATTGCTCTCACTTATTTTGTGAAATACATTTTAAAATGTAAGCCATTTCTCATCCCTTCTCTTTCTCTCTCTGCTTTATCTCACTTTTCTCCAGCTGGTTTGAGTTTGTCAGAGTTTCTTTCTCTCAGTCCCTCTGCCTTCTCCTTCCTCAGTCCGACCAGCGTTCCCCTCATCCCCCCAGACCGCCTCGCTGTGAGTATACTCTTTCCCTGCCTCCCTCTATCAATTTCAAATTAAGGGTTTTATTGCATGGGAAACATGTTTACATTGCCAAAGCAAGTAAAATATATAAACAATTGTGAAATAAACAATAAAAAATGAACAGTGAACATTACACTTTTCAAATGTCATATGTCTATGTACAGTGTTGTAATGATATGCCAATAGTTAAAGTACAAAAGGTAAAATAAATAAACAAATATGGGTTGTATTGACAATAGTGTTTGCACTTTTCTTGGAGCAACAGGTCACAAATCTTGCTGCTGTGATTGCACACTGTGATATTTCACCCAGTAGTTATCGGAGTTTATCAAAATTGGGTTTGTTTTCGAATTCTTCGTGGATCTGTGGGAAATGTGTGTCTCTCGTATGGTCATACATTTGGCAGGTTAGGAAGTGCAACTCAGTTTCCACCTCATTTTGTGGGCAGTGTGCACATAGCAGGTCTTCTCTTCAGAGTCAGGTCTGCCTACAGCAGCCTTTCTCAATAGCAAGGCTATGCTCACCTAGTCTGTACCTGTACATAGTCAAAGATTTCCTTAATTTTGGGTAAGTCACGGTGGTCAGGTATTCCATCACTGTGTACTCTCTGTTTAGGGCCAAATAGCATTATAGGGTGCTCTGTTTTTTTGTAAATTCTTTCCAATGCAATTATCTTTTTGTTTTCTCATGATTTGGTTGGGTCTAATTGTGTTGCTGTCCTGGGGCTCTGTGGGGTTTGTTTGTGAACAGACCCCCAGAACCAGTTTGCTTAGGGGGCTCTTCTCTATCTCCGCTGTGTTCCACTGAGGTTTTCTAATTACTAGGTTTACAAAAAAATTGGTGACTTTTGAACCCAGCACTCCATACTCTTCTGACTTCTGATCAGGCACTCTCAACCAGCCAGCTGAAGGCCCTGGGTCCTGACAATGCTGCCATGGTAACCAGTGCACAGTGGGCAGTGCTGGGGGAGGCACAACGGGCCGCTCTTGGCAATGCTCTGGGTGTGGCCTATGACCGAGTGGCCTATGACCGCGCAGAACCAACTACAAACCCACCCAGAAACCAGCCCCAACTCTCAGGTGAGTAGGAGAGAGGGGACTGGGAGGGGAAGAGATGAATGCTGCATTCATAACAAGTGGGAAACTCAGAAAATACTACTTGTAAAGTGTTTTAGTGCTTTGAACTAGTTGAGAATGTCGATTGGCTAATGGCAAACAAGCTGAGCTCACAGATTTGTTTATTTTACTAGGTAAGACAGTTAAGAACAAATTCTTATTTACAACGACGGCCTACCGGAGAACAGTGGGTTACCTGCCTTGTTCAGGGGCAGAACGACCTTGTCAGCTCAGGGATTTGATCCAGCAACCTTTCGGTTACTGGCCCAACGCTCTAACCAATAGGCTACCTGCCTTATTGACAAGTGGATATTTCCCAGTCATATGCTGGTAATTACACCTTTACGAGAGGTTATGAACACAACATGAGTGAGAGATGGGTAGAGATAAAGGAATGCTCCTGTGGTCAGGTAAGAGGAAGAGTTGACTAGACTATGAGGAAGAAACTGAAATGAAGATGTATAGGCAGGAGAGAGAGAAGGTCAAGTGGTTTAATGTATTATTTTTTCTCCACCAGGAGCATCTATGCTGGGAACTCTGGGAGTTGGAGTCTTTATGCAGCCCTTCTTGTTCCTACTGCTGGGGTTTGTCCTGTAGTGAAACTACACATCCAATAGATACGCATGACATATGGAACTACTCATGCATGTGTTGAACAAGAAGAGAGTGTCAATAATATGGCATATTTTAACACATTTAACAGTTACAAATATAACTTTATATCCTGCTTCTTTAAAAACAACTATTCTAGATTAAGCCAGAGCAGGCCTTGAGCACATCAAAGCAGATACCTGTGACAATGTAAAGGCACTTAAGATATTTTTATTCTATTTGTTAAAGAAATATGTATCTGTCTATATCTTTGTTGCAATGGTGGGTCTCTTCTAGTAGGGCAACGCTGGAGCATGTAATGATGTGTGAGTCGGTGTTCTGCATTGGTTGTTTTCTGAGTGTTGGGATCACAAGACTAGGATTATGGGTGCTAATCCAGTGCTGACAAGATAGGAAGTGGAAGACTAAGTTAATAATAAAGATTATGAACCTACTATCACTTACTCTATGGATTGTTACGACTGACAGAAGTTCAAAAGAGACTCAGAATATAAATCACTTTATCTCTGGGTATTTTATTAGAAATTCTCTACGCAAGAAAGAAAGAAAACATAGAATTGGGTTACAAGGGGAAAGAGGGCTGTGTGTTAACATTGTGATCTCTGAAGACTGAAGAAACTCTAGCTGGAGACACGCACACAATACCTTTATCAAAAGAG